>NW_027526335.1:22655527-22821115 GCF_048455015.1 Haemaphysalis longicornis | reverse complement strand
CTTACTTACAAAAGTATTTTTAGATGCCTTTGTTTAAATTGGGATGGAGGAAAACTTCAAAATAAATATCGTTAGTAAAGAGGGCTTACGCACAATACGAAACTGGTTGTTTTGAAAAGAGTAAACTCGGATCCGATTTTTTTTAAGTACTGGCCGAGAAAGTTGCGTCACCCCATTATATATGTAATTATACGAGGGAAGAAGCAAATCACATGCGACCAACCTTTTTCTGTCCTCCGCGCCGAGTTGGATAGGGAACCGTCCCGACGAGACCACTGTCCTGAATCACGCCGGGTAGCAGTCGATCGTTACCAGTGAGCACCTCAATATTGGACAGCGCTCAAGCGGAAGCGGCAGTTTTGAAGCTAGAAGCCCCATAATGCGAATGCATCTTTCGAGCGCAGTGCAGAGTCGTCCACTGAAACTTAGCGCGAACGCGGAAGCTCCGTAGGCAGCAATCTTACGGGTAGGGGAAACCTAACAACGCGAAGGGCAAGAGATATGGAGAAGCCGGCCTCCGGCCCGCCGTCTTCCTTGCGGGTGTGGCACTGCTCGCATTTCTGTGTGTAAGTTCTGCGGAGCGATGACGCCACGACCGGACGACGTTGTACGTACAATAAGCTGCCTCTCCATGGGTTCCGAGGCGATGTGAAGACATGCAGAAAACGCTGACCGGGGCTCAAGTTGCTGTCCGCTCATGAGCTCAGCCATGCGAGCGGCTTGTCTAGCCAAACGTGGGTTCAACGACGTCTCCAGGTAAACTTCCAGCGTTAAAAAAAAAAAAAAAAAAGCGGGGCGGAAATGTACCAGCATAAATGTACACCCAAGAGCAGAAATTCACGGACCACGAAAGCAGCAATTTTGAGTTATTTCTCTGCCGCACGGCAGCCCCGAGTGTTATGTGCGGTAGTTTTCATTAGTTAAGTACTTATACGAAATCTCGCATGCATCCGACAGTTTGTCGGGTTGCTACAGGAAGAGAAATAACCTAAAATCGCCATTTCCCTGGTCCGTAAACTTTTGATCGTGTTTGTACCTGAAGTTAGCGGCTAGGGCTTTTTTTTCTTTCATGGCAACGATTGCACAAAACAAACAAGGACTAGGAAGAAAACACAAGGACGAGCGCAATCTAGCAACTGAAACTCAAATAACAAGCATTTTTCGTGATGATGTCACGCAGTTCTGTAGGTATATAGGTCTTTCGTCAAAAACAATAAAATTTCAGTTCTCAGAGTGCGCTCGTTCTTGTGTTTTCTTCCTAACCCTTGTTTGTTTTGTGCAATCATTGCCATGAATCGCTTGCAGGTAGGCCGGTTCACTCTGTTGCTTTTTTTTTATTGCGTGAGGAATAGATGGCCCATGCTTGAAAAAATTGCGCCGTCGATCCGCAGACACAGAGCAGGAGGAGAACAGAGAACTACAGAGCGCGTGCGGAGAAGATTGGCGTCCATTTGCGAGCTGGCAGCGACATTGACTCCGGTGGCGTTGTGTTCGCACCGCTAGATCCTGGTTTCTAGGGGGACGTCTAGTGGAAGCGCTGGCGGCTCGCCTCCTGTGTCCGCCTGGAGCGCCCGTCGTACTTCGTGTCGGCGCGTTCCGTCGCCACTTGCGCGCGTTGTAAAAGGGGCCCACAACGAGTGCAGTGGCGAGTTGGCGGCAAACAAGGGTGAAATAGGAACTCCGGAAACGAAATGTGGATGCTGGTAAACGACAGACGAAGCGACAGGCAGCCAGAAACGTGACCACGGAGATGGTAACAGCGGGAAGCACGGTTGGCACGGTGTGCGGGGGGCGTGCGAGAAACGCCGCATTGCAGGTTTTTACATTCGGAGCATGGCGAGCGCGTCGGGCCCAGCTTCAAGTTCTTGAGGGCAAGCAATGGGATGCATGCATTCTTAAAAAGTCACCAATGAATCTTGAAATTTTATTTCTTTCTTTCTTTACCTTCTTCTTGTCTTCTTTTTCTTTCTCCTAGAGCAGATCTTCCAAGCAAATCGGCCAGCCCCAAAAAGTTGCAAGAGCAGTATTGCACACGACAAAAATTTTTCGCGCGAACCCCCGCGAATTTCTTTACTGCCTGCGCAGGATGTCCCTGGCCGGTGTCCAAATGGATATTCAACACATCGTATATTCCTTCAATGTTCGGTTGTCCCTCAATAAGCATGCACTTGCAGTGAACCACCATCTACAGCGCGTTCTAAGACGTCCTGCGGCTGGAAACCGTATGTTTCAAGTCCCTCGAAGCTGTCGCTGTAAGAGACTTGCAACGTACGCCGACAGATGGCACCCGACACGTGACCCGCGAATAACGGAATTCATGCAACGGACAGCGGCATTGCAAGCTCGCTTCTCCCCGTCGCTTACCGAGCCGTCTGACAGACACCCCATCCTCGTGATCAGCAGCACAACACCGTAGCCGACGAAGGAAGAAGTATTTGTGCCTTAGTCACTGAGCCACCGCGGCGGATAAGGACTGAGGCTCCACACGACCGCGAATATAGCTACACAATGCCGCCAAAAATAGGTTGCAAGTAAGTTACTTACAGATTGCTGTAAAAAAAATTGGCTGCGTATCTGCTCCTTTCGTTGCAATGTCGACGCAAGACAATAGTCGACTGGCGCCCCTGGCATGTAAATGCCTCCCTTCTCTTTCCCGCTCACCTCTCATGCTGTTCCTCTCCTGTCTCGCTCCTCCCAAGATAACACGCTAGAGGTTTGCTCATGTAAATTTAAATTTACCGCGTTTCATTGCTCTAAGTCGGGTGCCTCGATGTCAGCGCTGCCGCACGGCGGCGACGCATGGGAATCGAGGCACCCGACTACAACGTTTATAGAACCACGTTTCACTTCCACCAGCGTTCAAGACGGAACGCGGAACCTATCTAGTGGAACCTTTCGTTGCTGTTGCCGTTTGATTTTTTTTTAATTCCGCCAGGTAGCACGGGCAACAGGAGGCGACGGTTTCTGTAGTTGATGTAGTATTTTATTTGCTATCACAAAAAGCACGCATCCGTATATTTTTTAATAAAGGAACACTACAAATATCGCTCGTGTATTGATTTTCTGCCTGATATTTGCGTTATGTCTTCTTCTTGTTCAACAATTGTGACCATTATGAACATTAACACCGGACTTAAAAGCGTTTAGACTTGGCTGTGAGTATCTAAGACTATTCCATAGCGTGTTTCACTTCGGCCGGCTGGCTGAATCGAGTGACAGACAGACAGACAGACAGACAGACAGACAGACCAAAATTTTCCCGTTCGAGTAGCCCAAGAAAGACTATCGTCTTTAAAAAAGAACTCTGCGCCGCCACGCATGCGGAGAAAGATTTATGCCCATCCCGCCACCGGCGACTAGCAAAGGTCAACTCCACCACCTAAATTCCGTAGAAAATGGGTACACAGTTCGATACCATGAACGGTTAGTATTTCGAACTACTTTTGGATTGCCAACGAACGAGACAACTGTTACTGCATTCGAAACATTGTCGACACCAGTCCACCCGAAGCGTGAAAGAGACAAGCAGGAAGCGTTAATGCGCCACGGCCAGGTTGTGCCAACAAGAGCCAACCCAGACGGGGCGGAAGTGTGGGACGGGGTGAAGAAAACAAGCACCAACAAGCCACCCTGGGTTAGTGCACATTTTTAATGCGAGCAGCCACCACAGGGTAACAGAACAAGCAGGCCGGGAACTCCGACGACGATCTCTCCCTCTCTCCCTTTCTCTCCCTCACCTCCTAGAACTGGGCTTGGCGAAGGAGCGCCTCGGCCAGAAGACAACGTGCTCACGTACCTTGACCTCCTCTTCGGGTGTGCTTCCCGCCGACGCCGGACCCGTTTCGTGAAGCGAGCTGCCCTTCTGTCCCGCATCACCCAACGATGTCGGTGGCCTGTTCTTCAGCAACACGGGCGCCGAAGAAGCCTTGTGGCTGAGCTGTTGCGGCGAAGTCCAGTGATGTGACGTCACAACTTCTGGTGCTTTCTTGGCTGCCGCCTTCGCTGCGGGCCGCGATAACGAACGCACTTGCGGCTTCTCCTCCAGCGACAGCTGTCTTTGGGTGCTACAAAAACAACCGAAAAACGAGAGAGAGAGAGAGAGAGAGAGAGAGAGAGAGAGAGAGAGAGAGAGAGAGAGAGAGAGAGAGAGAGAGAGAGAGAGAGAGAGAGAGAGAGAGAGAGAGAGAGAGAGAGAGAGAGAGAGAGAGAGAGAGAGAGAGAGAGAGAGAGAGAGAGAGAGAGTTAATCAATTGTTGAACCAATAAAAACGAAAAAATGAATTAATTATTGCGTCTTGAAATAATTGGTTCATATTTCCCACTATTGTCTTAGGCCAGGCAACGCTGGCAAACAAAAGCCAACATCACTTTTCAGAGTAACCGTGCTACTTATTCGAGGAGTAGCTACTTCGAGGAGTAACTATTCGAGGAGTAACCGTGCTACTTATTCGATTCCGCAAGAAAATAAATGCATTTATTCGACTTTAACTGCACTTCTATTTCAACGGGTAACGAACGACAATTGTAAGGGTTAACGTGCTAAGTACGGCGCTATTTTAACAAGCCTTGGAACGGAAGCAAAGGTAGGTAGGTGATCGCCATGGAGGAAATGGTGATCGCGCTAGGTTGCAACGATCGCCACTGGAGAAACGCGGCATAGCGGAACCTGTCGGCGCCGCCGCCAAGTAGGACGCTGTCGTGCGGAGCTGCGGCACCCGATGACGCTGACGTAGCGTCGGCGCTCTGCTCCCGCGGCGGATTTGAATTGTCCGCAATCATCGACGCGCGCTTCAATGCAAGCCAACGACGGGATTGTATCTCTATCCAGCACCCCGCTAACAATGATAAGCTCGTTCACAGACTCAATCGATGTTTTAAAGCCATCGTAAATATAACGCCGCATGAAATCAAGACCATGACGGAAGCCCGTCTGTTTGGCAAAAGACAGGACAATAATTAAAAACTGGCACCGGCCATGGAAGTTCGTAGGTTGATAACAAAGCTCACGTACGGGAGTCGAAACATCTTGTTTCTACGATCTTCCATGATCGGTGTCATTTTAAAGTTAATGTCGTAGTCTCTTATCCGCTGAGGTAGACCACGCCTACGATGACACACAGGTCGTGTCGCCCACGCCGACCGAACACGACACAACAATTGTCTCGTGGCAAGTCTTTCAGACTCTCGAACACTGCAGGCCGGTAGTGCGCGATTTTTTCCCAGCCTCTTGCACCCGTAGCAGCCTCTCGCAGCTTCTTTCGGAAGTACATAGGACGCACCTGGGATGCGCAGCACCCTCCTCGCGGCCGTCCAGCGTGGGCAGAGACGGACTGGCGCCGTTGTGCAGCAGCGACCGGGGGGTTCGAGTGCTGGCCCCGTGAGCGGCGCTGTCCGAAAGGTCCGAGGAGACCTCCTGGGAGCTGGGCGACGCCCTGGGGGTGAGCGGCGTCGGAGGCGCGTCGCAGGACGAAGACGACGAGTTCGAGACGGGGGACGGAGACTGCACGGCCGCGGCGAGGCGCTGGGCCGTCTCCACGTTCCCGGCGACATTCACTAGGCTTTCTTTGGAGGACCCCAGGTCCTCGCCATAGTCGGCAACCCATGTGAAGCTCGAGCTGCGCATGCGTGAGAAGAGCGAACACAACGGCGCGCTAGTGAGTGGAGCCCACCACGTATCAGGATGCAGCCTGAAGGAGCGTCCCGCTTTAAATAGTTGGTCTCTGTTATTTGCCTCTCCAGAGTAGTTCTGAGTAGCTCCTGTGCAGCACTACACTGCTCCCGCAATAGAAATTCTATTGTAAAATAAAATACGGAGCTCCTCTGGAACAGTTCCGTGCAGTCCTAAATGGCAAATAAAAGAGGTTGAATGCCAAACGCTCCCTCAGTTGCTGTTTTTCCCACAATCGACACTTTTTCACCACTTCGCGCACTTGTCAACCCCTCAACACTACCCCGCATTGCGCCCGCACCAATATTTTCAAGTGCAGTTTGTTTCCCAATACAACCGAGAAATGAAATGCACTCCCCGGCTCAACTCGCTCTCTCCCCTTTGATTAATTTGCGTCTCATATTGAGAGTGATTGAATATTCTTCGTATAACATTGTGAATTCACCTAGTTTTCTTCTGTACGCCTTGCATCTGACCCACTCCTGCAGTAGCCCCCTCTCGGGCTGCAGTATGTACAAACAAACAAACAAACAAACAAACAAACAAACAAACAAACAAATAAATAATCTCAACACAACTTCGGTCACTTTCACGACGGGTGCAGAAAAGCCAGCGCCCCGAGCGCTGCTGCGAGCTCACCTGCGCGAAATCTCTGGCGTCGTCTGAGTCACGGCGTCCTGGGGCCAACTCGGGGGGTCATGGGGGGGCTCGACGCCCTTCAGGAACTCTTCCAACTCGTGTCGACTCTAAGAGGGGGAGAGAAAACGCGTAGTAGCGGTGCCTGTTCGCGTGTGCTTCCTTTTAGGCAAGAGCAGCAGACGTGTCGGGATTGGAATGCGTCTGATTACTCCCGTCAACCAACAAGTACACGCTTTAACGAGCGCTTATTGCCGCTTCACGCAGGAATATTTGTCCTTGTTTATTTTGCGTACGGTTTCTATAAGCGTTCCGCGATACATTTTTCAGAAGTTCGTTAATTGAGATATGTCATCCCGGCGATGCATGAACGACGCGCGGTTCTTCGATGCACGAAATGTAAATCTCGAATGTGGCAAGTATCCTTGAGATCCTTCCTCGCCCGTGAGACGGGAATATGGCAGGGTGGGTGTCGACATTAGGCGAGGCATAAAGCATTGCTTCGGGCTCTCGGCGTCATCCGGAGGACACACTGCCAACACGTTATTACGTCTGAATTTGTTCTTTTGCGCCCACCATATCTCTCGCGTCAATTGTAGCGATGGAGAACAGCCACCATACGGGCAGCACCTATCAAAAGGCGATCGCATGCGCGACAGTTTCGTAATGGCTGAACGCAGACGGTCGTCTCTAGGGGGCGCACAAGGCCCCGTTCGCCCAGCGTTTAAACACGCAGCTGCGGAAAAGATGCTATCGTGCGTGTTCAGCTGGCGCTATCGCGTCACGATCGAATTTCTTGGCCGCGCTCCCGGGGCGAGAAACTGTTACTCGGCGAGCTCTTCTCACGCTGCTCGTATCTATAAACGTTGGCTCGTACTTTCTCTAGGCGGCCCCGCCTGGATGCGGGCGCTAATGAAGGCCGCTTTAAACTCCCCGCTCGCCGTTTTCCGGCCACTTCAGTGCAGTCCACGGTAAAGCCTCGCAGAGGTTCCATTGTGCACTATAGTATGGTTAAAAGTTCGCTTTTCCCACAGCAGTGAGTACTGCGGGAAAAACAAAAAAAGAATGAAAAAAATCTTGTATTGTATGAGAGAGCTTGCTAATGTAATTCCTCGCTACGAATAGCATATCTTCCTGAGGGTGAAATGTCCCGTTTCTTTACCTGACACGAATGAAAAAAAATTCTCACTGCGCGAGGTAATGAACAGAGACCGCTTTATACCGCAGAAAGCCGCATTTCCCTTAAACGGTGTCAAGGAACGAAAATAAAAAGCGCACACGATGTAATCCTAAAAATCTCCGTTGCTTCGTGAACACAGGACATGCATGTTTGCTAAGGCCAACAATACAGCGATCGTACGAAAGAGGAATCTGCTCTGTAAACTTTCACCAGAGTCCTAGTACTCTGCTTTCACGCAGTGGCGAACCCCGCACGTGGCTGCAGCAAAGGCTGCTCGGGGTTTTTCCGCGCCAAAAGGATATATATTCCACCTCAGCTTCCATCAGGAGTCACGAAGAGCTGCGGAACAACCTGAAAATAAGTGTTGACCCTGTCGACACCTTACTGAGTAATTAATATCAAGCGGCTAGCAGGGGGCCTGCCATAGCCCATACTGAAAACACAAGCGTCACGTTTTGTCGTCATTCGAAAAAATGTGGTTTTTGTTTATTATTATTATTATTATTATTATTATTATTGTTGTTGTTGTTGTTGTTGTTATTGTTATTGTTGTTGTTGTTGTGGTGGTGGTGGTTATCGTGTTGGGTTTGGTGAGATGATGATGATGATGATGGTTATGATGATGATGATGATGCGTGCTTCACGAGGGAGATCCGAGCACTGACCACAGTGGAGGCGGAGTGAGCCGTCGAGGTGGACGACCAGGTTCCCGTGTCGGGTTCGGCTTCGTCGATCACCAGCGGCGGCAGCGGCCGCGACGCCAGCCGGGCCTCCAGCGTCGACACGGTGGCCAGCACCTCGTCGGGCGAAGACACGTGGCTCGCGATCACCTCGATCGTGTACGGGTTCAGCCGGCTGCGCACCAGGCCCGGAGAGCGAAGGTCCAGGGTGAACGAATCGCGCACTGCAGCAGTCGTCGGTGCCGCCGCCGCCGGGGAGGACGATGCTGCCACTAGCGCCGCGGCGGCGGTGGCGGCGGGGGCGTAGTCGAAGCTGGTAGCGCTGCGCTGAGCAGGCGACGCCGATGGGTGATCGCGCTCGTCCTCGCGGATGAATAGTTCAGGCAACGCGTTCACTTCGCAGCCTGTCCTCCTCTCGTTTTCGTCGTGGTCAGAATCACTGATTCGAAGCTCGACTTCGGTGAAACGGTCTGCCGAAACAGGTTTAGTATCGTTCACGGCACCTGCACAGAGAATATGCACTCGTTAAAAAACAGAGAAAAAAGAAAGAGTGGAGCCCTTCCTATAAATAAATCCTATTCGCTACACCAAGTACACATAGTAATGAATAGCACGAGCGCAGTACTACTCTCTCCTCCTTCATTCATTCCGCAGGCAGGCGCATACATCGCAAGCAGCAACGGACGTGCGAAGCCCTTCCTATAAATAAATCCTATTCGCTACACCAAGTACACATAGTAATGAATAGCACGAGCGCAGTACTACTCTCTCCTCCTTCATTCATTCCGCAGACAGGCGCATACATCGCAAGCAGCAACGGACGTGCGAAAGCACGAACTTTAAGGCTAGTGGTAAAAACAAAACGGGCATAGGAAAAAAGCTCCCTCACCTCCTGCCGTCTCTTCGGGGCCGTCATCGCAGCTGCCTTCGGACTCGTAGTAGAGCTGCTGGTTCTTGTAGAGGGAGCCATCGTAGCTGACCGTCTGGTCCTCGTCCTGCTCGTCGCCGAGGCACGCGGCACCAGCACCGCCCTTTGCCCGAGCCGCCGTCGTTTGCGGATAGCTGCAGGAGCGGGTGCACACCCGCCCAAGCGCGCTGCCCCGTCGCAGTGCCGCCAGATCGGGCCACGAAGACGACCGGACCGGCGGCGACGGCAACTTCCCCGCACTTTCGCCGACGCCGTCCACGGAATCTAGATCGCCCCCTTGCTCGAGGAGCAGCGAGACAGCCGACTCGTCGCTCTCGCTGTTCTTTCCGCCGTCGCAAACGTCGTCCCCTGGAACGCCAGACGACAGCGGGACGGGTTCGGCAGTCGTTCTCGAACCGGTGGGCGACCCTCGTTCGTCATCGTCTTCCGCTGCATCGGCCGCCGAGAGCTCGTCGATGAAGGACCCGTTGACCGCCTCCAGGAGACGCTCGGTGTAGACGGAGAGCAGGTGCGCGTCTCCGCTGGGAGGCCTCGAGAGATGCAGGGACTCCCAGCCGTAGTACGAGTCCCACACGCACGGAGGCTCCCCGTCGCCCGAGCACCTCTTGCTCCCGTTGGTGGTGGCGGCGGTCACCAGGCCGACCACGTCCGCTGCCCGCTGGACCTTGCCGCCGGAAGCGTCCCGCCTGGGCCTGGGCGCGCTGAGGGACGTGTAAGTTGGCACGAACTTGCGCGGAGTTCTGTACGGGTCGTCTGCTTCGGCATAGCTGTACAGGTCGGGGCAGGAGTTCTTACGGCTGCCCGCCGACGAGGAAGAGCTTCCCGTGGACTCGGAGGCGAGCAGATCCTCGACAGCCCTGCCGACTTCCGCCTACGATAGAGAAAGAAGCAAACGGTTCTCGCACTTGGAACAGGCACCAGTTCTATTCGCCACGCGTCCCCGCCACCTCACGTGGCAGCTTTTGCTTGTTAAGCTCATAATACATACGAGTTATTTTGAACTCCGCAACCCTGGTTGTATACAAAATTACTCTCTCTGGCTGAGGGTGGAATTCACAAATGCTTACTCATACTTAATAGGAATGGCAGCAAGTGAGGCATGAGAAACGTGCGGCATGCCGCAGACGATAAGCACGTTTTATGCGAGTGCCCACGCTACTCGCGTGAAAGAAAGAAGCTGTCGTCAGCACTGAGGAACCTGGACTCCCGGCGACCATTTTCGGAGGAGAAGATTTTGTGTCACTGGCCTTCTCTGTCATCTGCTCAGAAGGAGACGAAGGAACTCCTACGCTTTCTATGGGCTACGAACACCAGACTATGGCCCAAATTTTAAAACCTTCCTTACCTTACTAAGGTCGCCTTAGAACTCGCAAGGAGGCCTTAGTTCAATTTTGGAACGTTCCCTACTGAGGCTTCCTTACGAAACGCTCCCTTGATGTCTCCTTACTGCAAGGTCGCTCGCGGGCTACCTTGATGCGACCTTACCCCGCTCTTTCAACTGGACGCACACTTCTCCGCAGCACTTGGCACACGCCTCGTTAAGGCGAACTTCCCACTAGGCCGACACGACGGCGACGACGACGAGTCGCCAAACCATCGGCCAACTGCCGAGTTGACCGACCGCGCCGGGTTGACCGACGCGTCCGGCGACCGGTCGACCGACCGGTCGCCGGACGCGTCGTCAGGAATCGACCGAGAAGCGAAAACTGCTCCCCGACAACATTCGTGCCGCAATGAATGCGGCTCTATTTTGATAGTTTCTGGAGTGTAATAAACTCAGTAACGTCCACGAAGCCCACACAACTCAACACTAGCGCTAATGCAATCCGTATTTTGGCGTTCGAGGCTTCGGCCGTGCTCTTCGGCGACGCCGCTACCCCGGAGCTGCAACCTGCAAATGCGTGTGCGATCGGCTCGCCTGTAGAAAATGTAAGGTCAGTTTCGTGCAGAAGAAGAGTTACGTAGGGTAATTTGGGTAATAAGGCATCAACATCGGCCAAGGTTTTTCATGTGAAACGTAAAACCAAAGTACAGCAAGCACTATCCCCGCAGTGGGAAATCGCAGTCGCAGCCGGCAGCCGTGCACACACATTATCGCGAGCGCTTTCGCGAAGCAGCGGAGTTGATGGCGATAAGCTATTAGGGAGTTTTAGTATAGCGTTTTAGCTGTAGCGTTAACGTTTTGCGGGCCGCAATCGCGAACGGATAGCGCCTCGTTATGCTACGGTTAGCGTGCCCGCTAACGCTATGGGCGCGCTAAAGTGGTGCTTTCCGCTATACTAAAACTCTCTATTGTGGGGGCTTCGGGGAACGTTGCTGTGCAAGCGCTATTTAAGAAATTTCAGTTTACCAGCCAGGAATTGTGTAAACCAGCTAGTAAACACCGACGTATGACACGGAAGGATGGGCCTCCATCTATTACCCAGGCTATTTCGCAACGGAGCACCATTTGGGCAGTGGCGCAGTGCTCTCGCGCGTCGCGCCCGTGCGCTGAAGTTGGGGGTTCAATTCCCTGCGGGGTAAGTTTTTTTTTTTTTTTGCGCGTGTGTGTGTGTGAGCGGTTGTTTAGAGGGTATGGTTTGCGCATCCAATTTGGGAATCGCGTGATTTTGAGAAGCAACCTCGTCAACGTTTCGCAGCCCACAGTCAGCAATGGGCTCTGGGTAGTTACGCAGGCGGTGTGCTTGCGCCTGTTCCCAAAGTACGTCGGCTACCGAACGCAACGAAGAGGAAACGCTTATGACGCGGAGTTGTTCTACATCACGCGGGCACACGTTGGGCATGCTGTTGTATTCGTCGCAAAGTCGCTTCCACACTTTAGGTTTAGCGTGCAGCGACATGGCGTTGCTCTTGTTGCACTCTACAAAGTTTTTGTATTTTCGTACCAGTTCTTAGAGAAGTTATTTTTTTTTCTTCCCGGGCATGGTTACACTGGCGCTACGCTCGCACAAAACGTTGGCTCGCACGTTTCGACGCTAAATGCGATGTTGACAAAAATCAACGTGAGACTGTTGCCAGACTAGATTTGACTTACAAGCAACTGCAGTAACCGACTGGTACAACTTGTTTCAAGAACTGCGCAATAAGCAAACATTAAATATATATGCCCGTATAAATGTAAAACACGACAAATTACATGCCTATCACGGCTAATGAAGGCACATTTTAAGAACAAATTGCGCTTACCCTCGCACCCATGTGCACGAATGTCTTCCTTGACGGGAGTAAGGGCGCCCTTTGGTAAGGAAGGTTGAGGGAGGCTTTAAAAATGAGAATCGGAGCTGCAAGGTCGCCTCACTGTAAGGGAGCATGAAGGGCTCCTTCAGTAAGGTGAGGAAATGGGGTAAGGTAAGGAAGGTTTTAAAATTTGGGCCTATATACTGAAAGCCTCCAGTGTCAGTCACTGAACTTGAACGTTTAGTGCTTCAGCGCTGAGCATACGTGTCTCCTCCAACTTTTCTTCATTCTTTCCTTTCTCTTTTTTGCCTATTTTCCCTTTCCCACGTGTGGGATAGAAAACTAGGCTCTAGCCAGGTTAACTTTCCTGCCTTCCTTCTACATCCTTCGTTCCTCTCTGCTTCAATGGCGACGGAACTGACCTCGACGAGTGCCGTTTACGTGTCCTTAGTAATCGTGTAGTGTGGCAGCATTTCTGTTGAAGCTAACAAAGATTCCAACAAAGTCCTACACCATTTTGTTACTGTAAAGTACCGCTTTATTCGGCCTGAACCGACTCAAGATCTTCTGAAGTGCGCTCAAAAGATGTGTGCACACTAAGCTGACTTCCAAAAAGGAACAAAGGGGAGAAAAGTAAGTATGGAACCACAACGGCTAATGACACTGCGTGAGCACCTACTCTGATGGGCTTAGCATCCACTTCCCCACCACCAACTTTCTTGCCTACGCCACTTCAAGGGACGCTGCACTAGTAAACGATGCGAACGAAAAAGCGCGCACGCAACGAAACGCAGCAGTGCGTTTATTTCTTTCCCAGGCATTCATGGTAAGTGCAAGTTCGCGTTTCGCTTACCGACAACACGTGAGCCAACGTCCCAATTTTACCCGCGTAGTTTCAACTATAAAAAAATATTTCGCAGTGGCTTAGCTCGGCTATGCCAGGATATACGTAGCGTGAGTCCAGACCAGTCACTGCTCCTCGCGCATGCGCAGCACGGCTCTCCAGGAGCAACGCGAAACGGCTATCAAGCATCTCCGGCGCAGCGTCAGACTTGGCTACTGCGCAACGGAAACGCACAGCTGGGCACATGCCGGTGCCAGTGCGTCTGCCGCGGCTATAACGCCACTCCTCAGGAATGCGCAGACTGGCGAATGTGCGACCCAGGGCCCTATTCTCGACTGCACAAATTGCCGGCAATTCAGGCAATTTTCCGGAAGTCTTTTCTGATTGGCTTTCAATTTTGGTCACGTGCTTCCGGTTGACAAAGCGGTTGTGTGTGCTGTCGTCATTTTGACGTTTCATGTCGTCTACGGACACCAGTTCTAAAGTTTGCCTTATTTCTCGTTACTAAAGGCGCATAATTCTTGGCCGGCAATGAAAAACGAGACTAAATGCAGCGGACATGACAACGCAAGCCTGTCTTTGCTATTCAACAACAATACTGCTTGTAATACACACCCCCTCTGTGATTGGTTGAGAAGGTGTGACGTAATTTAAACAGTTGGCGGGAACGATTACGTCATGCATTGGCAACTTCAGCCTGCGTAAAAGTGACGTATTGCTACGTAACAGCTTGAAAATGGCGGCTGTTTTTGCCGCAAAATACAAGCAAAATAGGGCACAATATTGCCCCGGCTTACGGCGACGCGAAATGTGCGGCAATTTGCAGCAGGCGCAGTTTCGCATGCGCGCTGTTTAAAGCATGTTTTCTACCGAAACAAATTATAGTTTCAACTGCTTCCAAGTCAGCGATCATGGAACATACAAATAACATGCAGTATTTTGCTTTTATGTTTGGCAATGAAATAAAAATTATTTGTTTGGCGTAACCGCAACATAAGACGGCAGTACAAGCCTCTCCATGACAAAGAGAACCCAATGCATGGCATTTGTCCATACTTGTCCTAGTAAGCTGTTGGGTCACATGATCGAACTCAAGAGAAAAATAACAATGAAAAGTGACTATTTAGTTCATTACAGCGCTGATTGCAGTCAAGCTTGACGAATGAGTGAATCGGCGACATCGGTGCGCTCCGCGGTTATCAGGCGTAGCGCTTCGCTGCTCTTATGTGTCATAGAAGCGATGGTCGCGGCGGTCTTTTTCTGGGATCACGCCATAAACTTGTAACATAGCAGCAGACGATGGCGTGGCGGCGGTGGCGGCAGGGAAGGTGATAACGCAACAAAGCTTGCATTGAAGCAGAGAGCCCAGCTATGTTAATAAAAGCGATTGAAAGAAATAAATAGATACGGTAAAAAAAACTGTGTGATGTTCTTTAGCTCGACATCCGCCTTTCACTCGCTTTTGGATCAACGTTACTCGATCGCCTTGTGGTGTTGGCGCCAAATTTGACCTCCAGAAATGTGTTTTTCTTGTCAGCCTCAGCTACCGTCTTAATTTTTATAGTACATGCCAAGTGTTTTTATATCTTTCTTACACAATATTTGATACCTTGGTAGCGATCTTTATGAGTGACTCGTCAAATTACACTGCATGTCGTCATAGCTATAGGTGCAGCACGTCACTGATTGCTTACGTCGTGCTTACGCAAAAAAACATGGGCGAAATGCCGGCAATTTGTGCAGTCGAGAATAGGGCCCCCAATTCCCAACACCCGTACTCCAATTGGATTGGATTTCCAATCCGATCCAATCCTAGTCTAATCCAATCGAATGCTCCTCGCGCTTGCGCAGCACGGCCCTTCAGGGTCCACGCGAAACTGCTCAACCTCGGCCACTGTAGCTTACGCTACAAAAACAGAGGGAGGGGGCGTCACTAGCACGCGCCTGCTGATGAACACCTCTAGAGCTTTGCGTCCCGAGAAAAGCGTCAGCACGCGCCTACATTGCGGCGCTGCGCGAAGGAGAATGCAGGGGCTATCGGAAGAAAGAACCGAACGGGGCAGCGGCAGAGGCGACTAAACAGTTATAATACTGCCCCGCAAACGAGAGGAAACAATTACGGCACCAATCAAATGCTGGAGCTTAAAAGCAATAACAAAGCTCCAAAATTTTCGAAACAACGTTACTTCTGCAGGATTAAATTGGGAGAAGGGGGATTCAGCGTCACCTTTTAAAGACCATCACAGGCGAATTTGCGATTGCCACAACTGCGATTTAAATAACCCAATCGTGCTCAGACAACCGGTCCACTTTCTCACGACCCCTTTAAAGGTGAAGTCAGTCCTGCGTCCGGTACGCATAAGCATCTCCCGCGAAACCGTTTGTTTGTGCTCCGGACTCCGAATAATGCAAACGCAGCAGATCCATCGTTGGCGCTGGATAACCTATCCGTCTCACTTTTGTTCACGGTCGCTCGCCAATCGTATCGCCGACGTACTCCTACCTACGGGGACCTCCGGCTCCCACGCACGGGCGTGCTGCAGAGCGGCGGCACGCAGTTATGTCACCGCGCTGGTGGCGCGCGGGCTTATCCGAGGTCAGGGGGCCGACACGCGCAGCCGCCATTGTGCCGTGCCCCGCACCGACGCCGCCATTCAGAGCCGCAGGAAGGCGTAACGGCGCGCGTCGGTGGCCCCCACATTACGCGGCCCGCAGGGTCACCGGAAGGGGTCAACGAGGTGCGCGCATGTCCGCATCGCAAGCAGCCGCCGGCCCCGGCAGTGCGGGCTTTGTGTGCTGTGCTGGGCTTTGCCAGCGAGACTAGCGACGCTTGCTACACCAGGCAACCTCACTATTCCCAGGCACTGATCTCTACCCGGAAATTACGTTCCTTTTTAACGCGTGAGCATCCCTCGCGCATTAATTCAGTGTGAGGGTGAGGGTGTCGACAGTTTGAGGCCTGTCTACAGTATGATTGATTGATTGATTGATTGATTGATTGATTGATTGATTGATTGATTGATTGATTGATTGATTGATTGATTGGCTGTTTATTGGAGGAGGTCATAACACCGTACTTCTTTACATAATTTCTTTACATAACTTCTTTACATAAGAAGTACATAATTTGTACTTCTTGTCCATTAGAAAGTCAGTTCGCACTTGTCACATAATCACTAACCCATACAGGGCTGAGTCAATCATGAATCAAACTGCTATATAGAGACCATTTTCTACAGTATGACAAAAAAAAAATAACTGCGCATCAGTGAAGCCTCCCAACCTCCTTATGAAGTGCAACGTAAGTGGCTGTCGACCCTTGGCCATTGCTTCTTCCGCAAGCCTAACCCTCCTGCATAACGACCGCTGCACTTGGGAGTGCTGCATTTTGCAAATACCAGGCGCGTAGGCTGATATTATATTCATATTTACACTAACCCATTGGAAAGTCAGCTGTACTAGCCTTTTATCCCAGCTCCAGCTTACAGACCTTCTTGAAACCCCAAGAAAACGCCCCCCTTTTCGTACTTTTGCTCCTGTCACAAGCGCTGCAGCCCTCCTGTTACGGCTGCAGAGCACCTGTAACGTCTACTGTGCAGATGGAGACGTAATTAAACGCTCCCTCCATCTGTTCAGCTGGACAGTCGGAGCATTAGCTCACTCTTACTACTGTTTAAGCAATAGATGAAGAAGGTCGGCCAAAATTTTCGCCGTCGATCTCTCAACAGAGCGAGAGAAGAGCACAGGACGAGAGACCACGTGGCTGCAGCGGCGCTGCAGTCGCACCGCTGCCGGCGTTGCTATAGTGACGTCAAGTCGAAGCACGGCTCGCCACATTCATTGGCCTCGACGGGTCCCGTGACTCCCACCACCGACTGTGCGCGTTGTAGAACGAACTGGGCGGCAAATGAGGAAGGAATAATGGATATCACAGCCAAGAAATGCCCGTGAATGCTGGTGTACAACAGAAGCAGCGAAATGCAGCCAAAGCAGCAGCTAAAGGGAGCAAATCTGGCCACAGAGACAGAGGGCAAAGCACGGTTGGCGTACGAGGGGCTAGCTAGAAACGGCGTGTTGCGGGATTCTAAAACCGGATCAAGGCATGCACATCAAACCGAGTCTTAAGTTCGCAAGAAAGAGGGACGAGATGCTCACGCTTTCCTAAAGATAATCTTCCATTAACGGATCTTTGTTTTTTTTTTGTTTGTTTGTTTTTTCTGTCAAGCTGCTCATATTTCGGCACCCGCTGGCTTAACAGAGAGACTCGATGAATTTGCGTGGGTAAAAACATTGCTGACAGAGCAAACAGAGACGCATAGAAGTACGAACGCAGCGGCAAAGGCGGCTGCAGCATTTACAGCGAAGTGAAGGGAAGAAAAATTGGCCCCGTAATGCAAATCGCATTCCTCGCGGCTTCTGTATATGCCGACGCACTCCGCTTTTCTCGCCGGGAAATTAATGAACTGCCCGTCAGAACGCGTGCACACAACGAAGAGATCGTATTTGCACCACGGTGTAGATATGCTCAACCGCATACGGCCGCTTTCTCCTTCCGCTGGCCACGAGATATAGGGTGCACGAGTCATTTATAACCGCGCCGTGCCCAACGAAACGTCAGAAGTGTAGCGGGCGCCTTTTGGCGCGGTTATCACGCAGACTCCCCACCAACGAGAAAAGACCGCTGCGTGGTTTCAGTCGGGCTTAACGGCCCTAACGTGACCGGCAATCACGGGTTATAGAGATAACGAACAGAAAGCAATTACGCAATACGTTGGGGGTTAAAGAACAGGTGGAGGGGCGGCGATACCTCTTCGGTTACGACCAGTAACCGGATGAGCGCCAAAAGATTCCGCTCCCCACGAAACATTATAATTCACTCTCTCGACGCTGTACCTTGCAAATAATATGGCTCAAAGTGAAGGCACGGACGCTTCGCCTGGATGAGCTCCACAAGTTAAGATCTGAGGCTACAGACAGCTTCTTTAACGCAGCAGTGTATTAAATCAGCGTTAAGTGTTAGCACGTAAGGAAGCGGTCGAGTAACCAGGGGTTAGGGTTAGCATGCGAGCTTTCCGCAGGCCCGTAACGATCTTGCCCGTTCGACAAGATTCGAAGGTGCCCACTGCTTGGATATGAGCTGCAACCTCGGCCGCCGCAGCACGTTAAAAATGCACACCGCGACGAAGGCGACTGTGAACTCGACTCGCTGGAGTCCTTCCTCAGCTTTCTGTATACCGTTCCAGACAAATACAAACTGTCAGCTTTCTTTACTCCACATGTCTTGACGTTATGAACATCGCGGCCATCCATACCTCTGGGCTTCAGACGTATTTCCTTCGTTGCATGTCTTCGCCTGAAATTTACAAAGCAGCAGTAGCTGAAAAACATGCGTCCACGGTGCGCCTTTTCTGAGATGCTTGGTTTTTATCTTCGTGCTTTCTTTCTTTCTCTCTCTCTCTATTAATTCTTCCTTCGAGTAGGTGCCGCAGGCGATTTAGATTTTGCTAAGAGTACATTTGACTTAAGTAACTACTACGACCAAAGACGCATGGTGTAGAGGAATCATAAGGAGCTTGGTGGTAGTACTCGATAATTGACACCATCTCCACTTCCGGGTAGTGCCAAACAACGGATACTATACAGCGACATGACTTCCGCAACGAGACATCATAACCCCCTATAATGATATGTCTCTGGACACAACAGTGACTTGCAAACCGCTTGTAATTCCACTTAATCAAGACCAATGGCAGGTGAGCCTGGAAACTTCCACTAGCGTGAACGTGATGACGAAACACTTTGACCCAGTGCCACCATAGTGTCCATAAGGCTGTCCTCAAGTCACTTTGGCTTCCTAAAGGAGCTCACTGATGACACAGAAGTGGCGCTTAGCATTTGAGTAAAGATGTTCTTAAATTAAATTCTTCCCTGCTTCAACAACATTCGGAACTCGTTGTGTAGTTAAGTTACTTTTTAAAGTCATGTATAGTAAAAAGCTTAGAATGAAGTATTTAGCTAATCAGGCAAGGGTTAATGCACTCGCATGCTTCACATCTTCTCTAGTTGTAAGTTTGCGCGTCTAACTAAATGATTTTACCCCTTTAGAAGACACCTGAGCGTCAACCTACCAGCTTTTGTAAACTCCTTCCGTTTTACCAGCTGTATCCCTGGATGTGGAAAAAGAGCGCGTTAACGCAGCTAACAGCAGCTGGAAGTTCCAGATTAAGCGAGACTCGGTTGAAACCGCGTTCGCTTTGCTCAAAAACAGCCGAGGCCAAGCCAAGAAGTTCATCGAGACACCGATCCTGGCGCCAAAGGACATAACTCATTCGTCCGCAAACAAAAGTTCCACAGTTCCCAGTATAGTCGCAGTCTTTAGCCAAGCGCAGATCCCATTGTTTCCTGGACACAGCGGCGTCCTTTCACAGACGCGAACGCACAATGGCCCGACCACTGCCTCAACGAGCTATGACAATTGTGTAGCGGCAAAGCGGCCGGACGAGTAACGGGCCACACAGCGGGTGGACAGACAATGCAGAGCCTACGTCTATCTCAATGAGGAGAGGAAGGAGAGAGTCAGGCAAGATACTCCAAGATCCCCCCCCCCCCTCCTGCCGCTTACGGCCTCAGCAGTAATGTGCAAGCGAAGCAGCAAGGATAGTTGCGGCACATCAGGGCTGCGCGCATCGGTAAACTCACCATGAACGACGTCGCTGCCGGGACCAACAAGAAAATATCCCGCACGGCAAGCGCAACACAGAGCAGAGCGAAGCGTGGCAGCAGAGCCACCGCTTTCTCTCGCGGCGCCAGCGAATGAAACGAACTGCGAGCACGCTGCCGCCCCTGCGTTGGTGCCGCGGCTCGCCGACAGCGCACAAAAGCCGCGGGGAAAAAAACACAGAAATGATACGATCCAAAGAAGCAGCGGCATTAATGACAAACAAAGTACTAGAGAACGGAGAATGGAGATGCTGAAAGACAGAACAGGTTGGAACGGCGCGGCGGAGAGCGCGCACCGTTCGAATCCGTGTCGGAAATCGTGGGCCGCGGCGCATTTAGCGGCGTAGCGCGCCAGCGACAACGGCGGCAGCGCTGCGGCCGAATTAGTGCGCACCACCGAAGCCGCGTGGGAAGGTCCGTACGCACGAGCCAGCCAGAAAGCGCGGGGGACGACGCGGGAGAACCCACCAGCAGTGAACGCCGCACGCTCGGACGAAGCTTAAGCGAGCGCAGGCAACCGGCAGCAGCGCTGGCTCTGGCGCGCTCCGCAGACGCCGCAAGCTTTCTGGCGTGAGAAGAGGGGCGACGCGGCCAAGTGTGACGGCGATATCATTAGCGCGCCTGTCCTAATATTTAGAGCTTGCGCGAGCGGTGTGCGCGTGGTGCCGCACATGCATGCACGCGCGCCACTACTGACTCCAAGCCGTAGTGCAGCCCGTCACCATCAGTTTCACGTTTTTACCGCAAACCTCCGTTATAACTATTTCGCGTGATTCCAAAATCCCGCTTTATTGCGAGTGTTTCACGGTCCTTACAGCAGTGCATGGAGAGTGCAACGTATCGTGTTTAACGAAGCATCGCTTACAACGAAGTCAGTTTGCTATTGCGAGGACTTCGTTATAACCAGAGTTTTCTTATATACATATATCGGTATAAACTTTACGACCAACACCTCCGGGTGAATACGTCAAGCGCCTGAGTCGATGTTGGCTATTGACGAAGTTTCCTAAAACGTGTGGTGTCTTTGCATAATTCACTGCAATAAGCGGGAAGAGGACATCCGTGGACCGGAAGGCGGAAACCTCAAGAAGTTGTTATTGTCGCCCGAAGTTGCGCGACCGGAGAGGAAAACGGCACGCCAGCATGTCGGACTCGGCACCCTTCTTAGCGAGCTTTCTCGTTAAACCAATTACCCTTCGAATTTACGGCAGTCGTATTAAAACCGCAGATGCACTAGAGCTGTATCAAGTATCGTCAGTTTTTTTTTTTTTTTCCAGGGAAGTTTAAATTTTCGGTTGCTAGAGCTTTCACACTTGGCAGAGGATACTGATAAGGCAAGACACTGCAGATGCTCATGGACTTATGAGAATTTCCACGACAAGAACGAACAACGCCGTTTTGTTTGGCCTAAGCACAGAGAAATCGCGTTTTCCTTCGCATGCAAACAGGTAAAAATACAACAGAACGTAATTACCAGCGCTGAAAAAAGTACATGGTAAAAAAATGCCTACAGACTCCAGAATTCAACTACTTTAACAATGCAATTGAACTAAGTCTAGTGTCTGTGATGCCTGGTCTCTCCTGTAGTTTGTCCTTTTTTTTTTTTTTTTGCGAGTGACTATGCCGAAGCTTATGGAGAACCAATTAGCCACACTTCACTGCTTAAACAACAGCCTGACTGAGCAGCAGACTGAGCGACGTTCTCAGCGGGAAAAGGCGATCCGCCATGACAATTCGAACGTTTCTGCTAAAATATGTCGTCGCATCACGTGCGAATAAAGACGTACACGGTGTAACGAAAGTCTGCAACGAGTCCACCCCATAAAACACGTCGAAGACAGCTGCGTCCTTGTTTTTAAAAGCAAAAAGGGGAGCGAAAGCCACCGACAACAGGCTGACGGCAAAACAAAAGCCGCCGAAGTTGAATGGCGCTCTTGGCAACAGAGAAGCAGCGACGTTTTTATCGTTCCTGGAACCCCGCCAACTTGTTGAAGAACCGCTCGTTCGTCACGTCACCGCTGTCACAGCACCTTAGCGGCGGCATCTACAGCTATCAGGCACAGATCCACACAAAAACTCGCGCATGCACACCGCTGCGAGACTGATACGCCACAAAAACAGCACGAAAGCATCCTACAAATGACTATCGTAAAGCAATCAGCCCCAAAGAAAAATTATCGGCAACCACTACCCCCAGCAGGCGAAGTAGCTGCATGGCACCACGCCACCGACTCGAGTTTTGGCCCGTCAGATTCGGCGAGGGGCCTTTACAACTGAAGCACAAGAACCAGTCCCATTCCCAACGCTTTGCAACGTCACACTGTATCCGCCACAAGAGGTAAACGGCACGTGAATTTGTTCCAACAGACGACGGATAACCGACTTCAGGTATAACAGATGATGTAGGACAGCGTCATGATAGTTGAACAGTGGCATTTGCTTGCGTGACTAAATCGTGCATGCAGCGTGTCCACATTAATGAAGCAGTGACGCATATCAACTCAAATAGAAGCGTGAACGATCTCACAAATTATTAAGTCCATACAAAAGGGCTAAATAAGCTGTACTTCGCGCTAAAAGGAGGGTGATAATTGTCGCCCAAAAAGTGATTGTTGCCAAACGACAAATTCAGCTCTAAACGAGACGCAGTGCAGCAATCGTGAATCATCTTCTCAAGCTCCAATCTCTGTTCTCCACCTATTCCCGGTGTTTATACTTCTCTAGCTCCCTCCCACGCACGCGGAAGAAAAAAACGGACTTCAACAGCAAGCAACGGAAGAGGACACGGCCAAGACCCGACGCCAACTTCCACATTACGCCGAAAACACGCCTGGAGGCGTCCTTAATTGAGGTGGAAAAACTACGCTTCACGCTTTCATTTCCGCATTCCGGAGGCTGTAGATTCGTGCGCAGAGTTCAAATGGCTAATTCATACATCGGGCCCTACTCACATGTCTCGTTGCGCATGCATTGATCATCATCATCACCACCACACCATCATCATTATTAGGAGTAAAAGCAATGCGCTTGGTAGTTCAGCACGGAACGAAGTAAAGAAGCGATTGCGCGCTACACAAATCCTTCCAGACGAACGCAATGAGGCTCACACAGCTGCAATTCGTGCGGCGCTCATTTGAGCCCTCGTTTCCACCCCCTCAGGGTCACTTCCACACCCCTCAAGGTCCCACTCACCGGAGCAGTGAGGCGCTCGCCGCGGAAGTAATCCCATATCGACACGAGGCGATACACGAGCGACAATAACTGTCCCATCGTTCCGACCGCCTTGATACGAGGGCGAACACTGCGACATCCACAGCATTCGGCCGGGCTGCTGGGGCGGACGTCCCAGCCGCGGGGCGTTAAAGGTCCAGCCGCAGCCGGAGGAGCCCAGACGCCGACGCCACCGGCGAGTACAACGTCACGACACCCGACACCGGCAACGTACACGCGGCTGACGACTGCGTGCCTGGCTCGTACGCGCACGTACCGAAATCGAGGAAGGACGGACGCGAACGGCAAAGCGACACCGCCCCTCCGAAGAGGGAAGCGCCGGCGCACGCTACACGCATGGCTTCCTCCCCGGCACATCTCCAAAAAGACACATAAGGCGCGAGTTTCGAATGGGCGTGCGTACCGACTTGGCAACGCTTCTTTCTTTTTTTTTTTTTTTTTTTTCCGATAAGGGGTGATGCAATTTTTGAGCACGCATTGACTAATTATTTCGAATGGCGACAACTTTAGGGAGCTGGCATACCATACTATTGGATGCTAAAGTCGGACGACCGCGCGGTCAAGGGGTGCAGCTGCGGAGCTGTCCGAGCTCTATAATCCTGCTTAAAATATACCCACGTCCACAGCATAGTTGCAGGTCAAGGGAGACGGGCGCGACAAGTATTTATACGACAAAGAGATTCTAGTCTCGCAGTAATACAAGGTAATGCAGCAACACATATCCCGAACAACTGCGTGTTTTATGCTCAAACTTTAACGGGCTTTAATGCGGCGAATGCTGCTGGAGAAACTCTGCCGTAGGCAGGCTCAGGGTGTCCCGAAAAATCACGCACGCTACAACGAGGCGAGGGAAACAAAAAGTGCTCTCAGCAATAATTTCGTCCTTTGGAATGAGAAGTAATATTAATGTTGTCACGTATACGAACGGCATGTCTTACGTGATCGTAATTACGTGACTTCGTACGGCTCTGTAAAAGCCGATAAAACCCAGATTTATGCTCCTCGACGATAGAACCTCGAAGGAGCGCTCAGTGCGGGTAGCACCCCAGCTCTATAGTTGGAGGTGTATTACGCCACACCATTAAGGCAGAATCGATTGAAGGGCAAATAAACGAAAGCTGCGCATTCAATAAGCTCCCGTTAGACATGAGTCGGCACAGGATGCACCGTAACAAGACCGCCTTCGCTGTGAGCGGCACGTGCGTGAAGGGGACTACGCGTATCTCGGCGCTCCGATCGCCGCCTCGATGCAGGCGCGCGTGTTCTCGACGCGTGCGCCGCACTCCGCCGTTCGCGTTTCCGTCGTGCCCCGATCATGCGGAGGAAAGGGAAGCGCTTTACGCATTCAAAGAGGCTGCACGCACGCAAGCGAGCAGACAAGCGGACCGCTTGTCACAGCGGAGAATCACCCCGTGGCGATGCGTTTGCGCCATCCGAGGGGCGTTCGCTGCACGAAGCCGCGCGTGCAAGTCGGGAAGGATCCGTCACCGCTTGGTTCTTTGTAACCACGCAACCATTCAGATACCATTTCTGCGACGACGACGCGTCGTGCTCCGCTAACCACGTTGTATAACGCCCACGGACAGTGGTTGTAAATTGCCCTAAATGTACGAAACGCATTTCTTTTAAAGTGCCGTTTCACCGCGGAATGGGTCTGACAAGCGGATAAAACAATTGAGTACAACCGTTTCGGTTCCTGGAACAATAGCGCACCGTAGCGCGTATCGGAAGTGCAGAATGCAAACCCGTCCGTATAGGGCGTTATAGCGGCGCCCGAATAGCCTGAAATATTACTAAACTGGGGTAATTGTAAATCATTCGTACCTTCTAAACACAAGTATAGGCTTAAGCGTTTCCGGAATCAACCGCGAGAAAAAAGGGCTGAAGATCATCCGAATTTATTTTCCCGAATGCGCATAGAATAATGACTCTTTTGGCCGAAGGAGGCCCATGGCGCATTTCAAAACTTGTTCCACAGCGCCAGCTAGTGACCAGCATGCTTTGCGTGTGCAGCTGCATCGCTGCCGCTGATTAAATGTAAGCGAATCCGCAAACAATAAGCAGGAGTACACGGCGAACCCAAAAAGCGCCAGCCTCGCACCGAATACGGCCCTGATGGGAACAGGCCAGAACGCCCAGGCAAAACTTAAAAGACATTGTGGAGAGTACCGGCTCATTTGAGCGACGAAGTACAAGGCTGTGATGCCGCCTTTGCTCTTGCTTGACGTTATTTCAAACTGGCGGAGCCGGCACGCACAATGACTCCTGCCGTGGCCCATCCAAACAGATCGGCGGGCCCGCTGTCCTCGAATTGGCTTGGCCGGTGCCGTTTAGGCAACCAGCACGCACTATGTACTACGGCCTACAATTTTGCCTTCAAGACGCAACTAACCCTGATTAAAATTATGGAACCCATGCATTGAAGGAAATCACATGGTGCCGGAGTGTACGGCGATGAACCTATCTGCAGTTGCGGATCTGTGGTGAGAAACTGCAAATAGGTTCACCGCCCGCGAACCTATTTGCAAAGTTCACCCGTGAACTGCAAGGAATCCGTGAGGGCACTTCACGGGCTCTGCGAGGCCCTCCGCAAGCTTCCTGTTTTCTTGTTTCAGAAAGACATCGCCGCCAACAAACAGAAAGGTTGGCTTTGCCGCATGACCTCGCGCGCAGCGGGGTCTTAAAGTCAGCTTCTTGCGGGACACTGCACTCATGTGGAAAAGCCAGATACAGAAGACGGACATAAAAATAGGTGTGTGGTCGATCAGCTGCGATAGTAAGTTGTTTGACATTACGACACGCACCAACACACTTCCCCTCGAAGTCCCCCGTCACTTTTCAAAGCCCCTAATGGGTGCCCCGGCACGATCGTGGTTGAGAAACACTGCCCGAGAAGACGATCTCACAGCGCGCATACAAGATTGTATCCAGCCTACACTCGTATCCATCCAATTAAAATTTAAAAAAAACGAAAAAAAATCCCGATCGCACGCAGAGGTAGGAATGGATGTAACGTGAAGCTTTCATCCTGGCATAGCTAGGTTGGAATGAAAATTATTGAGTGTTATTGTCCTTGGCGTAGTTGGTGAGTCGTGACGAGTCCGTAGAGAAATGCCAGACGTAAGGGGAAACTTTCAAAGTTTCAATATCCCTGGCGAAGATGCCACCAGCTCCAAGAGCAAAGAACGTGACCCCCCCCCCCCCCTTCTGGTTACTCAACGGGCCCCGCGGGCGCGCTAAGCGGAGGCCAGCTAGCGTTGTCGGGTGTAAGATAGAATCCAGAAGCGCACGGGACCATGATGATGATGATGATGATGAAGAGGAAGAAGAAGAAAAAGAAGAAGAAAAAGAAGAAGAAGAAGAAGAAGAGGAAGAAGAAGAAAAAGAAGAAGAAGAAGAAGAAGAAGAAGAAGAAGAAGAAGAAGAAGAAGAAGAAGAAGAAGAAGAAGAAGAAGAAGAAGAAGGAGGAGGAGGAGGAGGAGGACGAGGCGCTTAAACAGAGCGTGATTTTTTTATATCTTTGTCGGATGAGTTGGAACAACTATACACCAGCAAACCGCCTGTGAAGGGTCCAAACGCGAAGTGGCGATTCAGCTCCGTTCAGCCGACGACAGTCGATGAAAAAAATAAGCGAAGAAAAAAAAAACACTCTCGTTTCCACGGTGTTAGCGGCATGAAAGACTATACGCAGCGGACGCTCCCCCGCGCGTTACGCCGTCACCCGCGACGGCTTCGGCGTGCCGGACGGAAAAGGCAACCCTTCACCACCCAGTTCACGCCCTCCACGACGAGGTCCCCGGGACGCACAGGTGGACGGCGGCCCCGGATTAAGGTCCTCGGGTCGTCGCCCTTTCCCACATGCAAGTTGGCGGCACGACAGAGGCGCCAACTCCGCACTGGGGCAGCCGCCGAAAACCGCGGGCTTCGACGGCCACCATATTTGCTCGGTGTTGAACGTGCACGCGGAGCATAACGAGGCCGCTCGGCCTCGACGTTAAGCTAATCGGTCACTCTGCGCAAAAAGAGCGACCTCCGCACCACTCGCTGCATGCACTGAGGGGATTCTCGTAGGCGCCAAGCTTTTGACGCGCTCTTGAACGATGCCACTGGTTCAAGGCAGCGGCTTTGTTCGGCGCTTGTTGCTGGACTAGCGAAAGCCTCAAAGTCGTTTTCCAAACGCGTAATTTTGCTCGGCATTTTTACGACGCTAACGTTCACAAAAGAACAAACGCTATGAGTAATCTTGCTTGGCATTTTTACGACGCTAACGTTCACAAAAGAACAAACGCTATAAGTACATCTGCAACCTTGATCCGCTTTTTGCAATACGGTGATGAAACAAGTGCAACGGACGGTGGCTGTTATCCAGTGAATTTAGAACACCCACCAAGAAAAATGAAATGTTTTGAGAATCTAGCTGTTCCCTTTCCAAGTATCAAATTAGTTATGCATGGCGATTCTATTTAACTCCTTCGGCGACTCCAGTGGACGCAACTTCTTTCATCGAAACGGCATTTCAGCCGTCAACGTTTGCAAGCAGTGCTTCATATAAAATGTGGCCAATTCGGTCTTATTGTCTTGGCTTCTGTTGTCATCATGTCTGATACACGCACACATATTCCAACAGTTTCCAGGCCCCACGAAGTGCATCGTTATCATTCAGCTGTCGCGACTCAGCGCTAAAAGCATCGGCGTGGTGGAATAACGCCGACATGTACCGATCGTCTGCCGACCATGGCTGCGAAACTGCGTTAGTGAACTGTGCTCCAAACGCCAGTGGCCAGCTCGCGTTCTCAGCGTTGGTCGACCACTATATCCGCGTTCAAACACTCCGTCCAACTGCGCCCCCCCCCCCCCCCCCCCTATTCGCCCCCTCTTCGCGTTAGCCTCTAATTGAGAGAGAGAGAGAGAGAGAGAGAGAGAGAGAGAGAGAGAGAGAGAGAGAGAGAGAGAGAGAGAGAGAGAGAGAGAGAGAGAGAGAGAGAGAGAGAGAGAGAGAGAGAAGGGGGGGGGGGGGAGCTTCTCGAACCACCCTCTGTCCAGTCACCAGTGTACAACAAATTCCACGATCAACTTCAGAGCCCACAAACGGTAGCGTGCACTTCTCTCCAAAGATCTCCCCGACTCCTCATTTGACGTACAGCAATGCTATGCACACAAACCGCTGTCCGGCTGCCAGTTTCGCCTACGTCGTTCTTCCGGAAAGTTGCGCAGCAGCGGCGACACTCGAGAAGGGAACGGGGGCCAGCGGAACGGGTCGTCGTGGCAGTACGCACCTGCGCCTGTCGGAGGTAGGCCTCGAGCTCCTGGTACGGGTCGTGCTTGCTGCTAGGCATCATGGCGCTCAGGAGAGGGCATCGGGACAGGGCGGCGCTGCTGCTGCTCCCTCAGCCGAGTCCCGCGTGCGCGCCTCCGCTGCCTGCGGGAGAACAAGGAGGCAGACACGTGTGAACACGGTGTAAAGTTCGCCACTCAATTGAGGTGACTAACCGTCCCTCCATTTCAACTGTCGCGTTTTATTCACTTAAAGGCTCTGGCGAAAGTTAAAAAAGCAGAAACGGAATCCAAGCGGAAAGCTTATGTAATTCCCCTGAAACATTCAAACCAGCTGTTGGACAATAATTCTTGGTTTCATCGTTAAAAAAAAAATACGCAGTGAGAAGTTATGCACTCTAAACTTGTCGAACAGAGATAAGTGCAGCTGAAAAAGAAAATCCACGGACACTGAAAGACTAGAGAGACGGAAGGCTAAGAACAGGCTCGCAACTATGCTTTTTTTACACCCATTGTAAAACGCTACAAAGCATACAAAGCGTAGATACAGTAACAGAAGAAGCATTGTACGGCATTCGGTACAGCCCCGCCGTACTTTATTTTCGTCTTTAGAAAGACAATGGTCTGTCTTCGGCTAGGCAAACGCTGAAATTTTTGGTCCGCCCGTCCACGGTATCAGCCTGAAAATATTTCTGCAGCCCCTGGCGGGTCGCTCGTAGTAATGACTGCTCGCTGGTGAGTTACTGACTCACTGGTGAGTAGTTTATGTACGACTCGGGCGACTGTAACCCAGGGTGGGTCACTGGTGGGTCGCGGCACTCAGTCTCTGGTGGACGCAGTGCAGAAGTCCAAGCACCGGCAGCTTGCCGATTTCAGCGCTCTGGTGCCGTTCTGATGTTGCACTGGTGTCCACTAGGGTCAACAGGCTGAAACTAAATCTGAATTATTGGATAGTGCGCGAGAAACCAGATTTACAAGCGAACTATGGAATAGGAACGTCATCTGGCAGTAGCGGAAACGCAACCGCCTTTCGGAGTCATTTTCAGCAAAGCAAACATATACGCGGACATTTATTTTAAAATCTGAGGTGAAGGCGCGCATACAAAGAAGAGTAGTTTTTATTACAGCCCTTCGACAACACCTAGTGACATGAGCAGAATGGTCTGAGAGATTTATCTGTCCGGCACTGCCTGCCCAAACAGCTAAATCGAAACTAAAAATCAAAGCAACGGTAAGATAACAGCTAAAATCCCAGTCAAGTTCTTTTATACTTGGGGATGAATTTGGAGACACAGAATGTTAATATTACAAATTAGGATAGCCTGACGTTGCGGGTTCCGTAAAGGTACCACAATACAGATACTCAATCTCAGTGCGGAATTCCGGCTGGTCTGCGGTCTGTTAAGCTACGAAGACGAAGACAGGGAAGCAAAGAAAGGTACGCAATACAAGCCTGCGCAATACGGAGCCATAAAGGCGCTCGGTCGCTTTGTGTCCCTGCCGCGCTTCTTTTTCGCTTAATACGACCAAATTTTCGCCGAAAGTTCGATTCATAGGGCATATAAGGCGTCCGCCTGAAAAGAGTCGGTGACAGCACGCAACGACCGCGATGCAGACGCAATGGCGCAAAGCGCAAGTCGCGCATAAACGCGCAATCAGGGGCGCTCCCAGGGGAACTTCATACACGGCACGGCGGCCGCCATCAGGCATCGTCGTTGTTCGCTTTCTGCTGCACACAGACGGTCGACCTTGACTCCACAGACGACGACGGCTGCGGAAAACCATTCCGTCAAACGGGGCGGACGACGCAATGAGGGCCGACGCGAGGTTTGGGCGCGGCGGTGACGCGCCTCCTCCCCCAATGCGGGCGGTGGCGCAGTCGACCCTACAGCGACACTCGTTCCTCCAAAGGGACGCGTCGCGTCGAGGGCCCCCACGGGGGAGTCGCTGCCAGCGCCACGTAGCTGCTGCTTGATGCGCGTGGTGTATGCTTCGATACGAGAGCCGAACGGCGGCGAAACCGAAGCGCCAAAAAGGTGGCCCCGCGAAAGCTGCTGCGAATAACGACCGACTGGTCCGCGGACCTGCTCGGAGTTACATAAAGTGGTCCGAAGTGTGTTGATTGATGGCCCGGCAACTGGAAGCCGAAGAGCGAGTGCTTGCGAAACGAGGTTTTTAATGGCGCCGCGGCAGCTGCGTCTTGCGCGCGGGAGTTCATTGTGGCCGCGCCGGGGTGCGAGGAGGGGAGCGTGTACGGCGTTTTAAAACACGCGCCTAATCTCCTCTCGCCATCAGCAGCAGCCTTGGCGGCGATATGTGAAGCGAGGACTGTTTTGCAACCCAACAAACTGCGAAGATAAGTCGCCGTAGTCTCTGATTCAAGTTGCCCGGATGGGGATACGCTATACACTCGATGCGTAACTGCGACGTACCGGGCGTCAAATGAGGTGTGTAAATCATTGTATTCCACCGAGTCGGCGCGCCGCCGAACCGCAATCATGCAACCGGAACAGGTGCTGACGCAATGGCGAAGGCGACAGCCTATTTCTGTTTGAAACATACGGCCAGCATGCGCAGAGCTTGTTCTTTCTTATGCTGGCGCCGGAGAACGATTCATATCAAGGTTTCGCGTTGAAGAAAACCACAGGGAGAAAAACAAATGCAATCGGGGCCGCAGGTTTATTAATTATCACTTAGGCCAACATTATTCTTGTGGAGCAGTTTACTGTAACTGTCAATAACTAACCATAACATGTCACACGTAACTAGATTACGCTCGAAATAACTAATCACAAAAAGCAGTTACGTGAGAATTAAATTTACTCTATAAAGTCTGAAAGCTGCGATAGATTAGTTTACTGCTATAAAGTTACGCTTAAGATCAAATAACAAAGGAACAAATACACATGAGCACCTGCATCTTTCGTGCAGTGATGTTTACTATTTTCTGTGTGTTCTCCCATTTATCTGCAGCGCTTACTTTGTATCAGAGCTTACTTTTACGATTTCCATTGCCAATTTCATTTCTGTACGAACTGCCTCCAGCTTTGCGGCAGGGCGGGCGGGGCAGCTGGCCGTGCTTCAAGGAGTGCGGCCACCTTGACGAACTGCTTTGGCTCCCGGGCAGTGCCGAGGAGCGGGACCAAGTTCTCGAGTCCCTGGGGGCATACCTGTGTGCCACGGGGTTGCACAGTGCACTCAGCTACAACGCCAGTTAACCACCCAGAATGCAGTGGAGTGCTGCTGCTGATGCGGCTTATATGTTTGTGTGCGTGCGTGCGTGCGTGCGTGCGCGCGTGCGCGTGTGTGTGTCACGTTTAGTGTGTAACCGTAGTGTTTATATGTATTCCTAATTTTTACGATTGTTTAAATCCCTTTTTCCCTGTGTGTTTGATATGTGTTCATTGCTAATCTTCCCTATGCGTTTATATATGTTCCATGTTCACCCTCTCCCCTGTCCCCCTATTCCTGTGTACTCTTTCTTCCACATCTCCCCTCCTCTACACCAGCAGGCGTTCCGGCGTCCGCCTCTAGGCGAGACAATTTACGCCTGCAAGTGGAGTTTCCTGTCTTCCTAATGAACAATAAATAGACACATGCACACTAACTTTGCAAGCAGCATCTCCTTGTATCTTGTTTTCAACGTTTCTTGGTTGCCCTCTTGCTGCTGTACCCGTAATGTCCAACATTCACCAGTCATCACTGTAGTCATCCCCCGTCTGACGTAGCCCTGTCACTGGCAGGGCTGACCTCACCAGTTCACGCTCAAGAGGCCTCTCTCTCTTTTTCTCTCTCTCCGCACGGCAGAGGGCAGGCGGGTGCTTTTTGCTAGTTAACCCTGCCAGCGAGTGATGCGCCATGTGGTCAGTTCTGAGTTACTTTCTGTCCAGTGAATGCTTAGGCGCTGCATGGGACATCACGGTGTCTCGCTGCCGATTACAACAGAGAAAATACTGTAAAGGTTTTCTTCTTCTCGCACAAGGCAGCGGGTCTCACACACCAGCGTGCCGGTGACCCCTACGAAGCTCGAAAAAGTGATGGGGGCCCTGCCATGAAGAGTGTTGACATTTTCAACATATTGTCCCATTGTCGACCCACTTACTCTCGCAGCTGAAGTCGCCCACGCCCCTATTCCTACGCCCGCCTTTTGTTTGTCTGGCTTTCTCGCACAACTGAAGTGTTGCGCACAAAGCCGACTTTCAGACACGTCATGCGGAGAAGCTAAACATATACGTGCCATGTGGCAAAGCCATTTTTTAATTTTTTTTTCCCGCGTTGGCAAAAAGAAGAGAAAGGGCAGCGTCGCAGAGGGACTGGCAGACCCCCACGAGGTGCCGTCACGTACTCCTTGACGTTCGCGGACCCCATCCGAGAACCACTGGCATAAGGTGTTAGGCGTTTATCGTCTTTACGTCAGCAATGCTGAAGGTGGCGCATTCCTTGAGCGACACAGGACAGGCTCAAAGGCTCCGAGGCCAAAGTAAGCTGTCTCTCGCCATCAGAGGTGGTGCACTAAGCATCCACCAAAGACGACGATGTAAACAGTGCACAAACACTGCACGAGCTCTCTCAAGTTTTTGGAACATACAAAGACGACGTTATAGTTATATAATGACAACCAGAGGCTGGCTCTTGCATTTGTGTTGTAGTTAGTATGTTGTAGTTAGTAACCATTAATGTTTTAGTGTGAAGTCGATTAGATAAAAATTGTACGGCATCTGCGGTTCATGGTATTCTGTAGGGCTGGTTTTCCATTGATTGATTGATTGTAGGGTTTTACCGCGCCGACGCAACGCAGGCGATGAGGCGCGCCGTAGTGGAGGGCTCCGGATTAATTTTGACCACCTGGGGATCTTTAACGTGCGCCGAAATCCCGTACAGACGGGCGCTTTTGCTTTTCGCCTCCATAAGAAAAGCGGCCGCCGCGGCCGGGCATCGAACCCGCGACCTCGTGCTCAGCAGCGCAGCACCTTAGCCACTGAGCCACCACGGCGGGTGATTTTCCATTGATGACCTTATCCTGATCGCTGTGCGTTTTTTTTTTTTTTCGCAATACACCTGCACTGCTCAGCATCAATTTTTCCTTGTTGCCCTGAGAAGATGGCCTACGGTTGTTCTTATTGGCACCGATTATGTAAATCCCCAATGCTAAATTTAATAGGAAGTGCGGGACGCGTTAAAAAAGTACACAAGAAAGGAGGGTGTTTTGGAGAGTTTTAGCGTACAGTACACGCGATAATTACAACCTTATTGATTCAGATGCAGTACTAGCACCACTGCCACGCTATCACCCATTCAATTACCTACCCCGGCGCGCGAAACTTGCGAACGCCAAAGGGAAGGTCTCTCGTATGAACTCACAGTCTATATAAGGCCCAGAAGGTAGAGGAAAGCACCTTCGCAGTAGCCGCAATAAACGATACATACTAACTCCTTGTGAGGCCGGCAAGGGCCTCGTTCCGCGGGCTACAGAGACCGCCGTACACGAACAACGAGAGAGGGAGCGCGCAGTCGACGAGCGGGCATCAGCTGTCGGCCTTGAAAACGACGTGCAGTGAAAGGCCAGACGAAAACAACAAGAAAAAAAGCGACAAGGTGCCGCGCTGGCTTTCCCCACTTAACAAGCCGCCTGCAGCAGTTGGCGCATTCCGCACACCCCTGACAAGCTGCTCCACACAGCGCGCTGGCGGCCGGCTGATCCGGTACCCGAGGGCGATAATCCTCACAACAGGATCTGAAGCGAGGATCAGCTGCCGCCGTGCACGCCGACCCAGAAGTTCTGATGAGGCGATTTGACCGTCGCGACAAGGGCGCGAAACTTTCTCAGAACCACGCTGTGCGGGAAACGCCATCGCTGGCACATACAGCGTGCCAATAAGGGAGACGAATCATTACTATTCCCCCGCTGACACCCCGGTTCTGTTAAATGAAGGGCTCGCTAGTTAAGATGAATGGCAAAGCTACAGCAATATGAAACTTTAAAAAGTAATGTGGAAGGGAGTACCTGCAAATTTTCAGGGCTGACAACTTGACATTTGCAGGTTTTGAACGAGCAAACGGAGAGCTAGGTCCTGGATGATGTGCATCACGGCGGAGGCCAAATGCAAAACGCCGTTTGTACAAGATTCGGGCGCGCGAAGTTCAGGCCTTGTTGGTCTTGTTGGTCGAAATTATTTCCTGCGACTTTGACTTTGGCGCGTAACGGTGAAAACCCGATTTGAATGTGAGAAATAAACGCAAGGATACGGCCAGCATGTATGATTCTGGGCTCTTGAGCTCCTTAGAATGTTAACAACTCTACGTCGTGACGTTTGTTTTTTAGGGTTATTTGGGGCGAAATATGTCTGCCCCGAACATCGTCGCATCAAAATAAACAAAAGATACTTCCTCACAACTGCTTATAACTCGTCGCAATCGTCCGCGCATTTTAACAGCAAACATATTTCAAACAAATAAGAAACCTTGTCGTGCCATAACCAAATGTACGCTAGTAGTTTAATACTATGTGACGTAAGGCACGGGCACCACGAATACCATCCCAAAGTGGAATTCCAATATGCTCCCCCGTAGGACAAGTATATATCGCGCGAAAACAATAGAACACCCTGCTATTTCCGGTTACGCTTTCTCTATAGTTACTTCCGGCCTCAGAAGGAAACTGGCCGTCTCAAACGGCAGCCGCTCGCCAAACAGCGGCGTGGAATTCCAAACATCGCAGACCCGACGAGGAACCGCACACAGGCCCCGCAACGCGCGCAAATGCATTCCCAGCGCGCGGCCGCGCGCCGGGCGAATAGAAGAAGCTCGCTCATTCACCTCGGCATCCAAATATCGCTCAAGGCGGTGGTCGCGCAGCCCAGGCCTTCTCCCAAGTGCGGCGGAGGGGCAATAAGGAAGCTCAAGGCGCTAAAATTAGATCGAGCCTTTATTTTCTTTTTCCGCTTCGGTCGGGAGGCCGCCCCCTCAGGCCTAAAGAGCGAGCCATACACTCCGCTCCAGTGCGGATCTAGCGTGAAAAGGGCACTTTCTTGTTGCTCCGAGTATCACCTCCCATATTCTCCAGAGATACACGCCGCAGGACCGCCACAAGAAAACTGGCAGCGTCAAAACTAAAAAGAACAATTACCACAATAGTCTTCTGATGATGTTGCGATACCGTGAACGAGTATTGAGTCGTACTGCACGAAAATTTTCTCGACTAATGAGTATGCGTGCATTTGGGCATTGTTTCTTTTTTTTTTTAACACGGGTAGTTTGTATTATATTTCGTATAGTACAGCTTCCTTCCTAAATTGTATTTTGTCCCTTAGTACAAACGCCACACTCATCGTGCGACACGGTGAGCTTAAACGTAACCTGGTGCGCAATACGTCTATAGGTAGTACGTACCAACATCAGAGACATCAGGTCATTAGAGAGCTCGGTGTCGAGTAGTTTTCTATAAATGCGCATATCTTAGCGACAGAGTCCCGCTGATGCTTCTTCTGACACACCCTTCGCCCCCCCCCCCCCCCCCCCTACCACCTGTCGACCCCACTACACAGGCGTCCAAATAAAAAAAAATGTACGGAAATTCTGATTACTGTCTACTAATGACTCCGCATCCTTTTCAGCCACTATTCTATTATACAAAGCCCATTCAAAGACGGCTTCAATACTCTGCAGGAACGCACTGCTGGAAAGACATTTTACAGGCGGCAGCGCAAGCAGACTGCATACCCAATGAGAGCAACATATATACACCGAGGTTTTTGAAAGTCGACTTCACTAAAAACGCCCTGCTAGCGCATGACGTCACGCCTTTTTATACTTGTTTCAGTTCACTCTTATAGAGTCTGAAGCTATCGACCATCTTCATTTACACTACTGGAACGATTAAACGTGTTTCATGCACTTATTTCGCAGATTAACGTGTCGCGCTCATTCGCGTTAAAGACAGATTTTTCCGGGGTACTCGCCGAAGAATGCTGACGCACTACAACCAGCTCTCGGCACATTCGCCGGTTCCATCGAACTGCGCAGCTTCGTTTGGTGCTGTGGTTGCGCACAAGTAGTAACAGCCCCAGTGGAGAGTCCCAGCACCTTCCACTCTCCCCTCGTCCTGATCCCCATACGCGCCTCGATACGCATAGCGCGCGGCAGAAAACACTCAGGCGAAACGACGCATCCTCTATTTCTGGCCCGCACCGAAAACAGCTACAAATATGTCTATCACGCCAGAAAATAGAAACGTTTAGGTAAAACATAGGACACCATACTAGCATGTTATGAACGCAGTAGTGCCAAGCGATGATTACCCGGAATCGCCAACCGAGTCTCGATACTCCGGCTTAGCGTCCAAACCGACGCCGAACGCGCCCCACATTTCATGGTATTAAAAGATTCCGTTGCCGGCGAGCGACGAGTATTAGCCGTGTACATGAAAGATCACGACCTCTCCTCATCCATTTAAAATCGTCCACGATCCCGCGCGCATTTCCCTTCAACATTGTTTCTTAAGGCCTTGATCCCCAGCGTGACTGCAGCCACCAGATTCCGCCCTCAATCGACGTCTTCACACCGGCGCGCCCCGACTTGCTCATGTTTCGTTTCCTTTTTTTATTATTATTACTTTGATCGGCGTTTTTACTTTTGTTAAGCGACGCCTAGGTGCATCTGCGCTTCCATTATATATACACCACTTACATCATGATTAGCCCGAATACTACCCCTAATCTCCTCCCAGCCTGCCCTAAGAAGATTAGCAGCTTACGGCGGCTGTGCACGCGACATACTCGAAAAGAGAGCACGTCATTCCGATGTGGAAGAAAACTTCCCCGTCAAAGCGGTCCCGACCTTCCGCTCTGGGCGAATTCCACTGTGGTTCACTGGTTATTCGGCGCAGGCTCACTAAGGCGGATGGAATGCTGACGTGAGTTGGCGTCAAGTTATACTTCAGAAATTAATCCACGGAGAGCGCGGATGCAGGCCCATTTATAACGCGCCAAAAAGCACAAAAAATAATAAATCGCAACGAACGGTTTTCGAGCTGAGTGCGAGAATCACAGGTTAGCGTGCATTCGTACATCGTTCAAAAAGGCGTAAAGAAATTTAAAAAAAAAAACGACTCAACTCTGCAAGTTTAAATTTGCTGCTTGAGCGGCGAGAGAGAACACCGCAAGCCTAATAGGAGGTCAGTGCTGCCTAATGGAAAACACTAAAACGCATCTCTGGGCGTTTGCAAATTTGCTGAAACAGCGATAACCTTAAGTATGACCCGATTAATGCATTATTTGTCATAGCGCTGCAGACGTCTCCAGATAGGTACTGTATTCAACCGGAATACATTGCCTTTTTGCGCAATCATTTACGTTCCCGTTGAAATACTTAAGGAGCACAGACCGAGAAACCTGAAGTGCGAGCCTTCTCGTGTTCGAGCTAGGACACCAGGACGTGAAAATTAAAAAAGTACTCATTACCTCCTTCTCAATTTGTTTCCAGGTAGGGGTAAAATGGCCCTAAACACCGGATCAGACCATTTATGACATTCACAAATATTGCGTTACTCGCATAACTTTGGTTCCAGCTTTCTTCTTTCGTCACTTTTCTTCGCTTTGTTGTGCAATTTCTCGACTCTACTTGCACGACCGCTTCGCACAGACGTTCTGCGGCTGCGTTTAGCAATGTCACTCGTCGACGAAACTACTATCGCTGAACATTTCAGCTCAGCTGCTGCTACTCTCCCCATTCAGTAGGTACTCATTAAAACAAAATTGCTTTATTTGAACTCTCCCTATAAACGAATTTTTTTCGTGCCGACCTGACGTGGACAGTCTCACAGCAAGCTTGAAAAAAAAACATGCTTTTGTTGTTGTAGCAGGGTCTTTAAATCCTGCTGCCTAACTGTGACAATGATGTTCCCGTGGAACTCTCAGTAAAATCATCCAAACGGCGCTTACCCAAGCCGCTGGAGAAGAAGTGAAAAAAAGTCCTTTACAACAGCAAGTTATGCTTCACGCTTGACTATATCTCAAAAGTGCCGACCCAAACACATCAATAAATCATGTGGACTGAAGTGGCTGAAACTGCGAAAACCTGCGTTATAAACAACTTTGCTGACCATTGTGCGTTGGAATTTTATAAAAGAAACTGAAATGACCTCGACGAGACCACTGTTTTTGAACGATTTTCCGCAAGGCGTCATTAACATCGTCTTAATGCCATATTTTGCGCGACTGTGTCCATCAGTACAGAACGACGATGACTAATGCTTTTAAGAACGTTTCTTTACAGACAAAAACAAACGCAAGGCGAATACCTTCCGAAAACAAAAAAAAAATCAACAGAATATTTTTGTGTGTGTAAGCTGAAAAGCAAGCAGCACTACGTCAACATTCCGCCATTGCAGCTTATGTGTTTAAAAATCTCTGAACGTTGCAGCTTTCGAGAATGTATTCAAAATGTCATTACTACAACGCTATTACAAAAACCGAATACCTATAGCTAAACGACGTCTACATAAAAATGTCATGAAAGCAAGGCAGATGTTCCATTGAAGTTTCAATTATTTCTTTTTTTATCTGCACCATTTCGATGTGCAGATGTCGGCGAAACGCAGTGATAACATCTCCCGATCTCTCTCTCTCTCTCTTTTTTTTTTTTTTAATTGGCGCAGCTTGCGCTAGAGGTGCAAGGCTGGAGAAAGAGCGGAGCTGGGGCTCGACCTGGCTTCTCCCGGCTTTGCTAGGTTTTTCGATGTTCTTGCGAGGCTAGGCTACGTGTTGAGAGGTGAGGCCAAGTCTTGCCAGATTTGACGAGGCCGTTCCGGTCAGTCCCCCACACTCGCAGCGAATAACAGGGGGAAACAAGCTAGGTCGACCCCCAGCTCCGCTGTTTTTCGAGCTTTGCATCACTAACGCGATCTGCGCCATTTTACTGCATTTCAGTACCCGAAGAAAGACTGTCACCTTCAAAAGCGTACAGTAACGGGTGCGCATACGCATATGCCGCTTGTGCACACACTCGAGCAGGCGCGAAAGCCGGCTTCACTGCTATAGTACGCTATCTGCAGTGGCGCACCCTTTACAGGCGGCGCAGTTTTTTTTTCTTTGTATTTTTTTGCCAACGCCACCGGACCAAGCTCAAGCTTACTCCGCTGTTACAATATCTCACTTTTTCGCAAACATCGCACACTCACGTCGCCTTGCAATCGTTCTGCGCACGCCGAGCAACTTAACAAGCGGAGACGCCCACGAATATTCATGGGATTGTGCGGCAGCAGCAGAGTCGGCGTTCGTGCACTCTGCGTGCACAGCAGGGCCGCCAGCGGCGCGCATCTCCCGCGTTTGAAACGCAGCTGCTGCCGACGACGACTCTGCGTGCGAAGCGACCCTGGCCGACATTTCCACGCAGCTGCAAGCCACACTCGGCACAGCACAAGAAACGTGCAATACAGTTCTAGCGCGACAGCACCGTTAGAGGGAAGATGGCTGAACTATTATTCAACTTTCACGCGTGGTCAATCCGAACAAGCGCTTTTTTTGTTTTTCGCACGCACAACAACATGTGCAAAGCACGCAAAAAAGAAAACCGCTCAGGCAAAACAGGCTCGGCAAATTAGCGGATTTAGCACCAAAAACAAGAACACGCGGATTTTCCGGGGTGCAAGTGCATGGTGCAAGTGCATGGTGCAAATGCAGGACGGACATGCAGGGTGCAAGTGCAGGGTGCAAATGCAGGATGCAGCGAAAAGCACTCTGAAGGCGGACAAGATTTCCACTTTACAATAAACTATATAAAAATCAGACCCATATTCTAAATGCTAAACTAGCTTTCTGGATATAGCTCGGAATCGCTTCTTATCCACTACGCCTGAAGCTATGGAATAAACTGAAAACACAACAACAAAATTAAATAAAGCTTCTTGTAAAAGTATAGATAACTATAAGCACGGCTGAACGAAAACTTAAGCGTGAACAGCAAGTTGTAGACGTTACAAGAACGACTTCAAGCACGCGCGAATAAACTAAACCCGCAATCAGTGACTCCGCGACCACAGGAAAAATGCGCTGCAAATGTTCCGAGAAGCATCGAACGCGAGGATTTTTCGTCCCGTTTCCGCTTTCATGCGGGCGCTGTCAGGAATAACACGGTCAGCTTTGGCGTGTGACGAGTATTTCACCTGAAGGAATTTGATCGTGGAAACCCGGTTTCCGGGACTGTTCCGCAATTTTTCGACGTAGCGGCAGCTGCGATTAGCCGGCGGTGACTCAAACAGAAGGCATTTCGAAGGCGTACGGCAAGAAACGGCTGGAAGCTGCAACTGCGGCGTAAACATACCGAGTTGTAAACAAGTGCCAATCGATATACTTCGCCCTGCAAATATTTAGAAAATAGAGCGCACATGAGCGCAAAATAAGAACAAAAAAAGAAAAGAGAACGTAACTACGCTGGTGACAATGGCTGTGGTTATGCGGCGGATGGGAACAGCATGATAACAGGTCCTTGATAACAAAGATTTGCGGTAAACACACGCGCCAAAATGAAAAAAAGAAGCAAAACGAAACAGACATCTCCTAATTCGATATGTTGGTGTATCAATACTGTCATCATACGCGATCACTGCTGAATTAAGCTGGCGTCGTTATCAGTATACGCGATCCCTGATGAATGTCGTTCAAAAGAGGTGAAAAAAGCCGATGAAGCGGAGTTGGCCATTAACACACCTAAAAAGCCATGTGCACCACCAAGCAGCAGCGTCACGATAACGAGTCACGGAGAGTATTAAACCTCGGTATAAGTGCAAGGAATCCAGAAAACCGGAGCAATAAGGCGCGCTGCAGAAGGTCCCTGGACAACAATGTAAGCTGAAGGCATATAATGGTTGAGAGGCGACTTGCAAGGGGAAAAATGCCGCAGAAAAAAAGTTCCGAGTACACGCTAAATGCAACGCAAACTCCGAGGTGAACCGCACCTGTGCACACGCAATGACAATCGAATCGGCGTCAACAAAAATGCCTCTACTCACTCGAATACCGGGCGCCTTATGTCGCCGCAGGTGCCTCGGACGGACGCGGCGGGTGCGCCTGAGCGCAGAGAGAGGTCGCTCTTGCACGACGCGCCGGGGTTCGTAGAAGCGCCGACTGGAGCGGACGCACCGCCAAAGTCACGGTCAGGTTGTTCCCTACCGTTGGCAAAGCTTCCGACTTGTTACGAGCAACGCTGCAGCGTACCAACCCGCGCACACAGTCTTGCAAGAGCCGAAAAAAAAAAAAGAAGAAAGAACTACGGAAGAACTTTCCGATCGATGTGGTCGAGTCTGCGCTAGCAATGCGATTCGGGTTGTGTGACAGACTTGCGTGACGACCTGCCTCCTCCCGCACCATTCGTTCACCTCCCTCCCCAGTTAGTCCACTTGCCCAGGTTCACGGGGGCTTCAAGAACGTACAAAAACGGCGGTAATTGCAAAATGACACTGGCAATGGTAGCACAGTAAGATCTGCGTTTCAGCTCTCGTTTGCATAACCTCAAGTTGCGGGAAGCAGCGCGGTACGCTCGAAGGTCACCTGAAGTCTCGCTTCCACCCCTTTTTCCGTTCGCTCCATCCGTGGCGCAATAGAGGGGAGGCTACGAGACCGCGCTACAGACCCGTGTTGTCCGTAGGGAAGCAGCCAACGATGCCCGGATTAATTTTTGCCTGCTTCCCATACCCACACAGCACCCCGCCATTTTCAGTCAGTCCGGGGCTGTGAGTCTGTTCCCCACACGAACCCAGACCACCCATCCGTCCTCCTGTTCCGCCTCAAGGGCCTATATCCAAGTGTTTTGCCTTCAAGCTGCCATAAAACTGCACTCCCAATTCATCCACCCATTTCCAGAAACTGGCATAGAGAGCCTTCTGTCCCAACAAAAGTGTTACTACTATTCCTCTAATGGCGTAGTGTAAACATTACTGCGGCACCTGCCAACAAACTTGAGTCCACGCGTGCCTCTTCGTTCGCGTGCGTGTAATCATTGCCACCGAGCGTTGCGTAGCTTTGTTACTCGGGATGCAACGAAACGTTCTTACGCGACCTAACCGCCGCTTTAGTGTCGAAACGTACGTGCGTAGGTAGTTCTCGCAGGTGGTTGACTAATCTTCGCTTCCGCCCCCCCCCCCCCCCCCTTTCAAAACCTCATCGCATCGCATCGCTTCCACTGGCTGAATGGAAACATGATCCTCCAGAGATTACGCTGTCAGTAGTGCCACAAAAGAGGGATGTTTGCTGTATGCAAAAAGAAGGAGGTAACGGCTGCGCGTTGCAGTAGAGCGCCGCTGTTACTTGGGTACACTACGCGCATGGTCCGAACAGTTCATTAGTAAGTGCTTTACCACTAATAGAGGTACGCCTGAGGACAATCCAACTCCTCTGAAGAACGCACCTACGCGGCGTGACGCTTCCTAACTGGGGTTCGAGCCACGCGATACAGGCGCGAATGTCAGAGCTTTGCGTTGTCGCACCATGGTGGCCAGAATCAGCGCGCTCTAAACACGCGGGGGGAAGAAACTCGAGAAGGATCGACTCGAAGCCGGCCTGAACGCGCCACGCCGCCCACTGACTCATCTCGCCGAAAGGATGCGACACAGAGAGAGAGAGAGACCGCGGACATCATTTCGGCTCGCCTCTAGCGAGCAATGACACCGAACCCTGCGGATCGCTGCGCAATCTGGAATGCGTCTCGGCGCTTGACGGAGCTCTTCGCACACCGAGGACGTCAAATCCGACCCGACTGCACAAAGACACCAGACGCCGTAAAGAAACAATGCGATGACGGAAGAAAGCGCTGCAGGAATGGGCGACATAAATCTTGGCGGAAGAAGAAGACAAAAAAAAAAAAAAAAAAACGGCGCGGAAAAAAAAAATGGCGCGCGTGCGTGAAGCTTGACAGATAAAGACGCTCCACGGGAGGCGAGGCGAGGAATGAAGCGGCGATCGGGTGTGTGGCGCAATGAAGTCGTCCGCAGGGTGGTACACGGTCTCGTGAGGCCGCAACAACGAACAACACGGACGGGAGCCGAGAGAAAGAGGGGCCGGGAGCGTTGCTCCCGCGACACTTTCGAATTGCGAGGGGAGCGACCGACCTGACGTCACCTCGGCCGTAAAGTTCGCCCGCGCTGGCCACATTTTGAAGTGCAGCGCCGACACGAGTCCCCTGATCGGGCCGAAGCCGGTGGCCCCCCGAACAAGGCGATGGATGAGCCAACGCAAGGAAGCAACGAGCGGTAGCTGCGCAGGCGCTCGTGACGATCAGATCTGCCACCCCGAGCCCCAAGGTGTGTTCCGACGCGAGGGCGAAAAAAAAAAAAAAATCAGAAAAATTAGCAGCGGCTTAGCTCGGCTATGCCAGGATATACGTAGCGTGAGCTAAGGTTCAGCTGGTTATTTTTAGCTTTCCTAGTCGTCTGGGATTACATGCTTACTGCTGCTTCAATGACACACACACGGTATACGCATTATGTAACACATGTATATTTATCAAGCGGCTCCGGCGCAGCGTCACCAATCGCCCCAGAGCTAAGCTGGTTCCACAGGTGCACGCCGGTGCTGCTGCGAAGCATGAGCAATCGGTTGAACACCCGATCACCCCTCGCGCATGATCATCAAGTGGACCGGGCCGCCACATGCGGAACGGAGGTCGGCGAAGACGCTGGGCGCGTGGGCCGACACCGGGCAGTGAGCAACGTTCTGTACGCCGTGTGACGTCACTGCTCCTCCCGCACGCGCAGCACGGCTCTCCAGGAGCCACGCGAAACCGCTCAACCTCGGCCAGTGTAGCTCACAATACAGAGAGAGAAAAAATACCGGGTTATCTCCACTAACGTGAAACCTAGGGAGGGGCGAAGCATGCATTGTTTAAGTGTGTTGTTGGCGCCTTTGCGATTTTTCCCAAGGGAGATGAAACCGTTGGGGGGTAGAGGTATACAGCTTTGCTTACTGTAAAAGTATCGTGTCTTTGAAGTACGAGGCTCCCCAGCGCGAGGCGTAAACGAGTGTCCCGGTGATCTTTTAGTACGCGTTACGAAGCGCTCCAGCGCGATGCGTTTAGTGTCCCGGTGTTTTTTTTTTTAGCATACGTGTTACGTTCTAGCGCGAGGCGTAAACGAGTTTCCCACACCGCACTCTCATTCCGCACACTAACCCACACCAATTCACCTCCACTCGCTGCCCCTCATGTGGCACGCTGGACACTCTCTTCCACTCGCTCTGTGAGTGTCCGCGCGACCCCTTCCCCCCTTTCCCCTCTCTTTCTCACTGGGAGCAGGCTCTGGGGAGCTCTGACCTCGCAACGCAAGAAACCGTCACGGACAGAGCCCTGGACGTCGCGGGGGTCCTTCGGGCCTCCGCCACCCCCGCACCCTGAACCCAATGTAAAATAAAGTGGCACTACTACTACTATTTCCCGGTGTTTACTACTATTCACCGTGAATACATGAGACGACGATTACAACGACGATTACGACGGCGATTAATACGACAAGAGACGCCAACAGCCCCAGCCTCTAAGAGGCTTCGCCCCTAAAAAGCGAGTATGAAAAAGTTGGACGACATGAGGAAAACACGTGAAGATCGAAGGCATTTTGCACAATAAATGTTATCGATAGATTGCCCCCTTAATAAAGCGAGGCTGTCAAGAGTTGCCTCGGCCAGAATTTTCAATGGCGGTCGTTGACGTACAGGGGAGGGAGGGAATGAATTTTTTGTAGACGAGCTTTTAGGCGCTGATGGTTGGGCGCCCGCCCGGTGGGGGCCTCCTGTAGTCCGTGAAGCCCTGGTCCGCGCTGGCTGCCCTAGCAGCGAAAGTGCGAGACGTCAAGCGTTACAGACAGGTTCTGGTGTTGAGTCCACATAGGAATGCGCATGCATTTACAAATTACCATAAATCCACCTGCGATGGTGGTTCATAAATTGAAAGAACTGATTGACCTCGTAGAATGAATCGCTATCGTCGCACAGATATCCGCAAGTCAGAGCAATCTTTAGATGACAAAGAGGAGGAACAGCGTCATTATGGCGCCTTCTCCTCGAAGAGGAGAGCAGCCCCTCGACCCGCACCCCTGGCTGGGTGTACCACATAACGACTGCTCCGCGCGCAAACGCCCCGCGAGCAGTAGCCCCGCGGCATAATCGCGTGACAAAAGCCCCGACGCCAGTTTCTCCGAACGACTTTCCCGCGGCGATTTTACGGCGCGTCATTTTCTTTTCAAAGTAGTTATTTTTTAAAATTAAAGTAAAGCAAGGTTTGACGGCATTCCTAAGAAAATGATTGCGTCTATTAATTAATTGATACTTAGGAAGCATGAACTAACAGAGGACAGAACATCCTCCACGGCCGGGCCACAGCAATCACGACATTCAGCACCAAATTAATTACGTTGTTACGTAGGTTATTTAGACCCGATAGGGCAGAATGCGTGATAACAATTAAAAACTGGCACCGACCAAGAATGTTTACAAAATTCAAAAAAGCCATTTCGGCTCCCGTACGGGTGCCTTGTTGACACACTTTTTTTGTAAACAAACGTCTTTTTTTTGCATTTTATAAACATTCTTGGGCGGTGCCAGTTTTTAATTCTTGCCATATGCCTGTTTCCGACCAGACGGATTGCCGTCCAACTCTTGATTTTAGGGCGGGATGCACTCATTACACATGACTAAAAGTATGTTATGTCAACATGTCATTATTAATAAAACCGACAATTGCAAGACAAGGAAGAAAACATTCACCGCTAGACGAGCCAGCTACTTCCGTAAAAGTTTTTGTTTCTTTAGTTTTATTATCCCTCTATACGTCTCCTTTCATTAGCCGCACAGAAAAATTACAAAGAAAAAAAAAGTAGAATAGCATCTCTCTCTCTCTCTCTCTCTCTCTCTCTCTCTCTCTCTCTCTCTCTCTCTCTCTCTCTCTCTCTCTCTCTCTCTCTCTCTCTCTCTCTCTCTCTCTCTCTCTCTCTCTCTCTCTCTCTCTCTCTCTCTCTCTCTCTCCTCCCCCCTGCACCCACGGCCCGTCCTACCAGCTGCCGTTGGGCTATGTATTGGGGGAGGATAAGATAATCGTCCATACGCCCATCCATCCATGAAGTTACTCCGCAGATTTTTATAGCTTGCTGCTGGGTTAGTTCGTTCAAATGATTCGCAATAAAAGATAGGGCAGATTCACAGACAAAAAAACAAAAGAGAGGCGTACGGGAGTGGCGTTCGTTCCGTCTGCATTTCTTGTGCTGCAACCGTTCTGCGTTAACTTTATTGCGAATTCCGCGCACGTTGACGTATCAAAAGCGGAGTGTCCTTCGCAGAATTCCGACGGTCGATAAAGACCACACACCGAAGCGGGAATAACAAGCTTGGCAGTACTTTGTCGCCTGATTACTTCAGAGCTGGCAAGGGTCAGCTATCAATGTAAACCAATGTAAACGAGGGAATAATGATATAGCAGCATCCAGGAGTATTCGTTAACGAAACAGGAGGAATAAAATAATACACTAGCGGATAACTTATTACCATATGACACAAACAAGCGTACACTGGGCTCGTCTCATTGGGCACTTCTGAGTTCCGATATTTTGGAACAGACCGATACCCTATGCGTCCGTTCTCATGTCACGATAAAACGAAGCTGCAAAGTTCCAAAGGAAGGAATTAACTCTTTAAAAAAGCGAATCGGGACGTCAGAGACGTCGCGATTCAGCGAGCTCACGGGGTGTAAAATAAGCATCAGCGCTTCACCGCACTCTCAGAACCGCGCGATCTGTACCATTTACGGAAGTGCGGAACGAAGGTGTCCGCTTCTGACAGCCATCTGTTCAACTGCTCCCTAGGGCTCGAGATCTCCGCTGTTAATTTTGACTCCAGCGGTTTACATTCGAACATCAAGAGGCAGGGCTAGAGGCGAAGAACTTCCGTGTTTACAGCCCGGGCAACACTTATCTGGCTCAAAAGCGCACCCCCACTCGATACCCAGCTGTCACTCGGCCCAAAAAAAGTCACGGTGTGAGATAAACATCAACAAACAACGCTCGCCTTCTTCCATCGAGCCAGCTGGGCCCACCAAGCAAGGTTTCACCAGCCAAAGAGCAAGCATTTAATGGACGTACGGGCAACCGCGAAGCCTGCAAAACGAACGGGCAGCGGGTCTCGGGATCGGGCCGTGGCCAGCCTTTGCTTTCCTTTCGCCTCCCGCTATTACTTCCGAAAGCCGCAAACACCGGCAGGCCCCGCGCGCCAGTCGGGCCTTTCGGCCCAAAAAGGGCGCCCGTTACCCGACTATACGATCCACGGCCAAAACTCTCCGTAAACATTGTTCCCTTCCCCCTCCCTTTCTCATTCGCCTCGCCCTTCATTTATATCGCGCAAGGAAGAAGCCCTAAACGGCCGCCATCTTATTTTTAGAAGACGTCCCGAGCGCGGTCTCCGCTCGGGGAACAACAAGGCAGCAGCTCGCCCTGGGCGCCTCGGCAACGCGGGGTGGATGAACCCCGACTAAACACAGGGGCCCCTTCCCGCCGCGGCCTGCTGCCGCCGCCTGCGCGTATCAAAACACGAGACGTCTGCGGCCCACAGCTCCACTGGCCGCGCGGCCTCCACAAACAGTCCTAACACGGGCACCGACTCCTCCATGTGCCTGCGCCGGCGTTCGCGCTCGGCGCTGACAGTCCTGTGCAGCGAGCGCCGTGCACGGTCACCGAATCGCTCCATATACGACACCTCCATCGCTCTACCTCCGGGAGAAACGAGACAAGCAGTGTGAACGTCTTCAAATACTACTTTTCTTAACAAAAACATCGTTACTCCTCACGTCCACGTCCGCGAATGATGCTGCGCCCCTCGCGGTGCAGCGGGGAGAGTGAAATCAGGCTTAAAGCGAGTTGTTCGCGACAGGCACGGAATCGTCGCAGCCGTTAAAGCTTCAACAAGAGGCATCAGTCGACACGCACAGAAGCATGGTTTTCCCCCCGATAATAAATAAAGCTCTACCGCCGCAGCCTGGTTCCAAATTATCGAACTCGTGCGCAGCAGTATAGTGCCCCTGTTTCACTGCGGCAGCGCCGTATGCCTAATGACTGCTAAATTTAGCACAGAAGTTAGCATACTATCAACTGCATGGCCGAGCGTGCCAGGTGCCACAGCAGCGTACAACGTCGGTGTCGTCAAGTGTGCAGGTGACTGCTTCTCTCGGCCGTCGACAGCGCTGGGGCGCCACGAGAACGCGTTTTCGGCCTGCAGTACTGTGCGAATGTCCGCAACATTCGCAGGCTTGAACCGCGCTCACAGCGTCGTGCGGGAAACTCGCACTGCCTTTACGCACCCCTTCGAACCTGTCGTTCCCGGACTGTACCTTTGGAATCGCGAAAACGCGTTCCGTGCCCTGCGGACATTTTTTTAAGGGACACGGGACTCTCAGGAGACTGTGATGCTGACAGTGCCGTCCGTGCTGCTCGGCTGATAATCCATCACCTCTTCTATTCCTTTCTACCCTCCTTTCTGTCTATCCTCTCTTCTGCCTATCCTCCTCTCAGACTCAGTCTTGATTGAGATACCGCTATACCGAGAGGCAGCTAGCTATAGCATGGGTCGTTTTCGCATTTCTCTTTCAATAAAGCAACACACAACGCGGCTCTTTGTGATTGCTTGGCCGACAACAGCTTGCTCGGCGTTCTGTTGGCGATAGCAGACCTGCTGCTTACTCGTTTGCTTTATAAAAGTGTTGGCTAGCTGGATGGCTCAGTCACCACCTTCACTTTCACACATTTCATGAACTTGGCGACTGCGTCTGGTTGAGGGTAACTGCCCCATATCGCACCTTTCTGCGTCCTCCGCCCGGGAACAAACACAGTGCGCCGCACCTAACTGGGCCGACAGGGCGCGCGCAGTACGCTCGGGTCCCCAAGAAGGAGCGAATCAATCGGCGCAGACTGTTTACGCGGGAGCCGCCCACACGCAAAGGCTTTCGAGGGCCGCTTGCGAACCATGGGCTGACAACCGCCAGGATTGCCGGCAGCCAGGGGGCCGTGAGTAACGATGTCTCGAGCACCCTGCCTGCCAGCCTACTCGACGAGGCAGACTAAACGATACTGCGGCCAGGTTCGCCAGCTCAGCGCGGCCTCCGCTAATGCTTTCGGGGCGAAACCCGGCCGGAGCTCTATTCTATTCTCGAGCTTCGGACGGGTATGGTAAGGCTGTGCGCAGGACCTAGCGTTTTCCTGTGTGCACCTTGCAAGAGATTTGTTTCTGTCAGCGCAGGTGCAGGTAGCAGCAGCAACAGCAACAAACGACGTCATCACAACAAAACACCAAGATGGTGCCGAAAGAAGATTCACAAACCGATGACCAACTAAGGAATTATTGTAGGTGGGGAGCACGTAGACAGGCTATAGCTCTTCCACCCCGCCAGTAGTACGTCTTGTGGGATAACTGTCGCACCAAACGTTGGCAGCCAAAGCTGCCACTCCCGGTGCAATGCCTCTACTGCACCAGAGATCACTAATACAGTCGTAACATACCACTGCGATTAATTATAGCACCCCGACATGCGCCATAAACAGCAGCGCAGCAGCTCTTGATATATGTATTATTACTTAAGTATTCGTAATGACCGTACATCCATCAGGCAGAATGAGACCTACGAGCAGCAGGTGCTAATGGTCATTGCAGACCATTGCTGTAGATCACTCAACGCGTGAGCGAAACTTGTAACCACCCCATACACAACGGCCGTCCACGCCTCTTCGTGCACGCGCACTCCCCGGAGGGCGACTCCAGCGTCGGCACAAAAAGAAGAGCGCCAAACATCTGGTTCTCTGCCAGCGGGGACGTCAGAGATACTTTAGAGGCTGAGAAGATATTCAGCGTCCAGAGCGCCATACGCGACAAAGGCTCAATACATCTTCGCTGTAGAATAATAAACAGAAAGAAAGCGAACCACCGATTGTCAGGGCGGAGAAAAAGCAAGAAACGGTTCTCACAAAGGCGGCGGGCGGCGTGATTTACGACGCAAGTATCGCGTGACCAGCTCCTCAACAATGAACACGAGCAAGGCACGAGGATCGACGAGACCATGCAGCTTCGGGAGTGAAGGACGCACGCCGCTTCCGACCGCGCGCACAAGCCTTGAGGAGAAACTAACGCTATGCAGCTCCCGTGGGTCGCCATAGGCGAGCTCTGCAAAGCTGCGCTCGACAAAATTTGGGAAAAAAAAAAAGGGGGGGGGGGGGGGGGGGGGGGAGTTGTGGTGCACGCTTATAACAATGAAGCTGCTACAAAAGAGTTGTCGACTGGTGTACGTTTCTGGCGGATATTACGTACGTAAGTTTGAACAATGAGGTTTGAGTCGACGCTGTAGGCGACCTTTGGAAGGGAATTTTAGGGGCGAAGCCCCTTAGGGGCTGGGGCTGTTGGCGTCTCCTGTCGTCATTGTCGTCGTAATCGTCGTCGCAATCGTCGTTTCATGAAGTCACGGTACAAAAACACTGGGAAACTCGTTTACGCCTCGCGCTAGAGAGCTTCATGCTTCAAAGACAAGAGGCTTTCACAGCAAAGCTGTATACCTCTACCCCCAACCGTTTCACTCCGTTGGCAGAAAAGCCAAGGCGCCAAGAATGCACTTATACACTGCATGCTTCGCCCTTCCGCAGGTTTCACGTTAGTGGAGATGGCCCGGAATTTTTTCGAACTCTCGTGGGTTCTTTGTGCACTTCGGGCCTTTATAAACCTTTTCTTCAATGTGTGCCAGAAGATAGAAATAGAGAATGGAAGATAACACGCGTTTCCTCATTTCAAATTAGGGTGAATTGGTCGATTAAAGGCGAGACGTATGAGTTCCACGCACAACACTTTCTTCTGCTGAAATAATGAAAATGAACAGTACCCTTTTCGGTGTCCAAATCAAGCACACTAATCTCACATCATCAGTCCACCATGTTAAGTCCCGGTGGTCAGACCATCGGTACATTTCCAGTCGCTCGCAGACTTTGGTACTGGATGCCGTCTGTGGAATACAAGCGCTTACTAATGGCGCACCCTTACATTGGCTTCCGTACTTCGGTTCTGCATGAAGCAGCCGAGTCAGAAAAAAATCCCGGGCCATCTTCACTGACGTGAAACCTGAGGAAGAGCGAAGCCTGCAGTGTATAATAGCAATCTTGGCGCCTTGGCGTTTTTGCCAACGCAAATGAAACCGTTGGGGGGTACAGGTATACAGCTTTGCTGTAAAAGTCTCGCGTCTTTGAAGCACGAAGCGGAGTTCTAGTACGCGTTATGAAGCTTTCTAGCGCGAGCCGCAAACGAGTGTCCCGGCGTTTTCGTACCATGACTACATGAGACGACGATTACGACAACCACGACGACGACAGGAGACGCCAACAGCGCCAGCCCCTAAGGGGCTTGGTCCCTAAAACAGAACAGCCGCTAGTGCCAAAGTGATTCTCCACGAGAAAATTATTTCACCGCGGCCCTTGCAATGTGGTTACGTTATTTCGCCGCGGAAATGGAACCCCCTGACCATTAGGCCAGTTACTGCATTAGGAATAGACTAAACTAGGAAAACAAAAAAAGATGAACAGAAATTCTGAGAACTGTCTACTAATGCGCAAGCATTCCTACGCCGCTTCTCTTCATTTTGGGTTTTTTTTTTATTTTAAACCAATGACCCCTAAAATTAACAGTATGATAACGATTGAATGTGTAAACATCGCCAATTAGGCATTTTTGTGCAGATACCAGGAGTTACATGGTTGGTGCTCTGAGTACCGGCAAAGACTGCTTACGCATCAAAAATTGAGCTTAAAGGTATGGGGCCACAAGCGAGAATGTTGCGTACACAGTTCTTTCTTTTTTTTTTTTTTTTTTTTTTTACGGATTACTTAGAGGACGCGCTTTACGAAGCAGGATGTCATTCTCCGACAAACAGAAGCCCAGGACGACGAGGACTGGAGTACAGGTCAAGCAACGAAAGGCGCCTGGGAAACGCTAGGCAGCCAGCCCCATAACTCTCGCTGTTACGAGGTGCCGATAGAACAAACAAGACGGATGGCTCATTGTTGAGGCTCGCCGTGGTTCAGCAGCCGATTGCATCGACGTGAGTACAGACCTCGCGCACTGCCGCTTCTAAGCGAACGTATGTCACCACCTGGCAGCGGCGGCGACGTCTTCGTTCGCAACGAAAAAAAAAAAAAACACAGTAATTTCAAATGGAGCCCAATTACGAAAGCCCCGAAATAACCTCACAGAGAAGCAAGCTCCTGTTTTGCATTTTTTGCAGAGCCTCCATCCATAACAGCTACAATTTACTTATGTAATGAGCTCTGCCGGAATGTATTTGAACAATTCGGCCACCTTCACAATCACAGTTGCGGAGCTCATCATGATCATCATCCGACTCAGGTCCACTGCAGGACGAAGGCCTCTCCCATTGACCTCCAACCTCTCCTGTCCTGCGCTATTTGACTCCACAGTTTACCCCGAATTCCCCTATTTCATCGCTCCATCGGGTTATTGGCCTTCCCGTTCTTCTAGACCCATCTTTTGGTATCCACTCTTTTACACTAATTGTCCACCGGTTGTCGGTTCGTCTCACTACATGACCAGCCCACGTACATTTAATTTTCTTCATTTGAATTATGAGATCTTCTACTATAGTTCGTTCTCTCATCCAGGTAGCTCGTTTCCTGTCCCTGAGTGTTGCGGAGTTACCACTTCGGAATTGGAATGACTCCGGATTCATTTCACTTACCTGTGACCCCGGGAATGGAAAGGCGACAAAGCTTGGAGGAATGGGGTAGGAATGGCTTTACGCGCCTTTTGCCTGGATTGGAATGCTAGTGAAACGCGCTGGCTTATAAAGCGAGCTGGTCAATTATCAGCTCGGATCTACAACCAAGATGGCGCTTAAACTACCAGAGTTCGCATACATCTTATTTGCAATTACTTATTTTTTAGGGGGGTATTTTAGGGCTGTGGGGAAACCTGCAGGTGGGATTACGGAAGTCATTGGGGACTGAGTATTTTCGCTTCAACGATCAACAAGCGAAATGAGGCTAATAAGAAAGAGGTGGCGACTTTCGAACGGTGAATGCTAAATTACGCTGTTTCGTGACCCTACCCTACTGTCCTTTGCGCCCCGCAATCGCAATTTTCCGCAGTAGAATTACTAGTGTGTTTACATGTGAACAAGGTATGGGCTAGCTACCGAAGTGTATTGTCACTGGTGTGACGATACGTGAAGCGCATATCCAGGGGACGCGCGACATGCAGTGCAAAACGAAACACGAAGACAGCAACGTATTCTTTATCTTTTGGTAAGCAAGGGAACAATGACATGCCATGTCCATGTTGCAATTACCCTGCTGATAAATATTCGTTTGGATCAGCTGAGGGTAAGTCTTCAAAGATGTAGGGAGCAGTGATGTGTTTCAGCCTCTCGCGGCGAAGAAACCGTACTCGCGCCACTTCAAAGTGGCCGCCAAAGTGACCGCCTGGCGGCCAGTCCGCATAGGGGTACACAAACGGCTAGCCTCCTGGTTGGTGCAGTTGGTAGAGCGACTGCACCGGTTAAGCGGTGGTCCCGGGATCGTCCCCCACCTGCCCTGGCGTCCAGGTGAGGCCACTGCTCCCCGTACATGCACGTGTCACTCCCTATGTGAAGCTAACGCACAACATCTTACTCTGCACTGCTCCACTTTTCATCTGCATCAACATAACCATAGTGATTTTCAACTTGCTCATATTGAAGATGTGCATATATACATACTCAACCAGCCTCAGCACCTATCATATTAGCGCAGTCCGGAACTGATAGTGGCCTGGCGGGAGTGATAGTGGGTGCCTACCTCCTTCCCTACCCCCTCTTGACACACCACCGACATCCGGCCTTCCTCTTCCAAACAAAATAATTTACCAATCGATCAATTCTTCCTCCAGCGCCACGCAAGAGCGAGCCATGACAACATTGTGATTATGTATTGTAATAGGAATCGGGAATGCTGGCCCTTCACAAATTAGGAAGGCGGTTGTTGTAAACCCACGAGACGTCAACAAGGTGCTGCCATCCTTCGACACTGGCGACGTGTATGCATACTTTCGTAGTTCTCGACCCGTCAGATAACGTCACCTCTCTATGTTGCAATCATAAGCAACTCGATACAGACGCCTGGAGGTAGTTTCTATGTTGAGGAATTACAGGAATGGAATCGGACTTCCTCGCCATTCCAGGAGTGGGAGTGGGCAAAAGTTTGTGGGGAAGGAGTGGGAGTGGGCAAAATGGACGCTTGCCACCACAGGCCTGCTTACGCGCTCGTCACGTATGGTGTTCCTTGAGCGCATAATAATGAGTCTCGCTTGCACGAGTTTCTATATTTATCCATGTAGATACATTGACCCCAGTTTTCTATGCGTTGCTTTCGCTATGTAAAATTGTTAGATCTAATTTTAAAACGCAGCCCACATTTTAGGGCGGGCTCCTTGAGTTGCAACCTCTACTCGCTTCCAGTTACAACCAGGCGGAAATTTGTAAAGCTTCGCCCAACACTATCACCGCGTCTCTCACGCACGCGCCCACGAAGTAACCTCAACCAACAACGCTGGCGGACTTGGGGGAACAAGAGTACGGCGATGGTTTTAAAGAATCGAAAAAGACCGAAGGGTTAAACGAGAGCAGCGGAACAAAGGCCCGGTTACCGAGGAGGCGAGGTTTCGGGCGAGACCCGGCGCCGAAGAGCGGGGAGTCGCCGCTTCCCGCCGTGCCGCCGTAATGAAGGCCACTTAGCGTAAGGCCCACCCACATCTTCGGTCGAGCCGGGCTCCCTCGCGGCCACAATGCGCTTCCCCCGCCGGCCGCCGACGACACCGAACCACTGAGGCACGATACCACCCACGCTGACACGGCGGGGACCGCCAGCCTGTGTGCCAGGGAACTTTTTAAAACGAAGCTTGGTTGTCCTTCCTGATGCCGTTGTACGCCAATACGCCCTGCAGGAAAGCCAACTTTCTCTGAAACAAGTCCCTCGCGTTATGAAGCCGGCGTCTATCCGATTGCTCCATTTCGGCATGGTCGAAGCGAACTCCAGGGACCTTACGAACTCCGAGCAGCAGGCGCCGACTCGCGCCGTACACCCCAAACACAAACGTTAGGCCTACGGAGTGCAACCCAAAGAGTTGCGGCGGGTATTCTAGAAAAGTGGTGCGTACCTCCAGAGTAGCAGATACTCGCACTGCGGGGTTGACCAACCAAAGAGTCGATCAGGAGCGAGCTTCGCGTTCAACCATCGCCGTCGTTAGACGGAGGGGTGCAAGATTTTACCTTCATTTAAGGAGAGCTACGGAGCTGGGGAGAAATAATGTTAGGCGGGAAAGAAGCCAAGAAACGGGGACACAATGCGCGGGACGTCCTGGCAGCGCAAATTAGCCAACTCGATGTTCCGTAGTTTCAAGAACTAGCTGAAAACGAAGGAAAATGGATAAGAAATTGCGGAAACATTCAAGCGGGCCCCTACACCGAGCCGCTTCAACGTCGGGTTCACGTGTACACACACATGCATTTCCGGGAAGACGCTCTTCCTCGCACCACATAAGCAGTCTGATACCAGTATGGGAAGGCCCTAGAGATTTTTTTTTTATTCAATACCTCCATGAGACCCCATGTATCCATATGAAACGCACTATATGCCGAGCCCCATTACAGTCGAGTCGGTTTCACTATTACACACAAAGGCTTTGCAGGGAAATGCATTTTCTCAAGGTCAATTTAAACAGTTTGTTGTTTGTTTGTTTTCCCAAAAACAACTTCATTCTGGAAGGGACCACAATTCGAAACCAGAGTGTAGTTTCAGGAGTCATTATGCAACTTGGACATTACCCGTGTATTTTACTGGTACCGTTGCTTCTCGCACACCTAAAGCTGAAAATTTCCAAGAAAACCGACTCTCAATCAATACATTCACCTTGGTAAAGTGGAGGCTTGGGTAAGGTGTTAGAACGTATTTGACAACTTCAAAAGCTTTCACAGCAAAGCTGGATACCTCTACCCCCAACCGTTTCACTCCGTTGGAGATAAAGATAAAAGATAAAGATAAAACAGAATGCCTTGTCACGTTACAGCGCGTGGAAGCCGTTTCGGAGTATAGGAGCGGCCAACTCTACAAAGCACAAATCTGCAAACCACACATTCCCGATTATATTTGTGCCTACCACGTATCTTGTACGTACACTGCGCCCAGCGAAGGTTATGTTAACCTTTCGTAACACCTTACAAAGCACCACCCTTTGGCTCCGGATACAACCACGAAACGATACAGGCAACATGATAAGCTCTCCCTGTTTCACATATTTTGATCAGATTGGAGAGTTTAACCGCCGCCCCGGCACTGGTTCTCACAGAAGCGACTCCGCCCACTGTACACCCCCCCCCCCCCCTTGCCCTACGTCTCATCCGCTACAAAAAAAAAAAAAAAGTTAAGAAGCAACGTTTACTGAACGTCACCCTTTCAGGATTTCCGTGAGGCATTAATACACTTCAGCGTTCTGGGGAGATCTTCTGCTAATAAGTACATTTTAACGCGGCCTACACTACTGGGACTCGTCAAAAGTGCCCCCTTCCCCTTCCCCACCCCTCATGTTCCACCAAGCAGCACATACTATCACCTTTCCACTCCAGGCGACCAGTTCCACCATATGGTTTGGAACTGCTCAAGCTTCACCTAATATCGATCACACATCCTAGCCAACGCGCAACACCGTCAGACCCACGCGCCACTAGTCACAGTGCACTAGACAAAAACGTCCTACATTCCACGGGGCTCTACTCAATCAAGAAGTGGCCTGGCACTGGCAGAGTAATCCAGATCGACAATGAGCCCACATCTCATATGAAGACCGAACGGTCAAAAACTCCTCAACCCCTTCCCCCTTCCTCCAACCTTGGCCCACTTTATAAACCAATGGTCTTTTAACCCCCAATAAAGATGCTTCTACAACTACTAATGGTATTATACCTCCATTCGGAAAACGAGAATCGATACTTCAGAAATGCCTACTTCATATTGCTTGCCATTCCGGAGATATCATCTTGAAAACGGCGCCGCTTCCTGCCAATTCATACGACCCACGAATCACAGATGAATTATAACCAAGGAGGTTGTATAAAACTTACAACCTCCTTGATTATAACGCGCATTAACGATTTAACGATGCGCACAGCTCGGCTTTCGTACGTGAACAAGTCCCGCAAAAAAGTGGCAAAACGTTTCATTCTACCAATAGCCGAACGATCAGTTCCACGTATGGTTGCACTACTCGAGGATTTTGAAGCGAGAGCGATGAACGTTGAGGATGTAAGCGACGGGCAAGAGCTTGAGTAAAAAAGGGGGTGTAGCGATAACAGCTAGACGAGGAAGTGACACACACAGCGACAAATACGGGCGCCCGTTATTGCCGCTCTGCGTCCTTTCACTTCAGCCTCAGCTGTCGGCGCCCCTCCATCATTCAAGTCATGAACGAAATCGCCCAGCAACAAGTCTCCTTAGACAGGCAATACGCCACCAAAACATGAGCGTCACCCGCTAGCTGCGGCATAAACCTTCGTCACCCCAATCAAACCAAAAGCGAATGGCAATCCCGGAGTCGAATTCCCAGAAACTCTTGGTTCGCCATCTGCGCCCGTCAACTTCTTCGCGCCGGCCAACAACCCCCCACAATGCATCGCGCGGTTACAACGGGAACCGCTAGACTTTTCGACGAGTGTGCTAGCCTCCAACAGGGTTGAAATTACTGCATTCGCAAGCTGACAACGTCATCGCGAACAGAACGGGAGGACGCGGTCTTTCCGGCCCTAAAGCAATACTTTCACGAGCGACTGATACAACGCCTAACATTTCCATCGAAACTACGATTGTAAGTAGGCAGCGTAAAGACAATCGGGAGCTTTATAAAGGCCCAACCAATCCTCGGTTACCGTGACCAGCCCGCCATCTGATTCCCTCCCGTTCTGTGCCATCGCCAGCACTTGCCTTCGTTACTCCACGAGCCGTAGGATTCGTGCCACTGAATGCACGCCCTTAGCGCATTAGATCAACCAACGACACCAGGAGCTTTTCATGCCATAGTCGCTTTGCTGTTGAGCATGCCGCAGATTGGAATGCGTTAGCTCTAAAGAAGTCCATAGCGAGAGGAGTAGAGTGTGAGGTGGTTGGAGCGGAAAACTGTGGCGAAAAATATCTTCTCACCACAGCGCACCTATGCGGTAAATACCCTCCGCGGATGCAGTGCCTGCTTGACTCACTTGTATAGAACATAGGGTACACCTTCGAATAGACGATTTTTTTTTTTTTGCGGAAAGTCGATATATCTCTCCCCCTGTGACATGAAATAATCAATAACATATCCAGCACACCAAACTGTACCCCGGAACTGTCCCTGGGATACCGGCGTATAACATCTCATTTTTAACTATTACTGAACGTGCGCAGGCCCGCATCATGTTATTCGTAAATAAAATCGAACTAAAATGCTGTAAGAGTGCTTTTGAATCTTCGAAAATCAGTGAAGTGCTAACTTTTATACTTTTATCGTAAGTTTAATGGTTTTCTTTTTTTTTTGGGGGGGGGGGGGGGGGGGAGCAACAAAGCGCGAAGCTTGACGGCTAAGTCGGGTCATTTTCACAGCGCAAAAAGAACGAGACAAAGACAGGAGGAAAACATGGGACAGCGTTTGTTCTGTGTTTTCCTCCAGTCTTCAATTCCCGTTCTTCCTGCGCTATCAAGATGAACTTGCACCAACTAGCCCGGTTTTCTGCGTTACGATGTCTGGCCAGCTTCGTATTATACTACCATGCATAAGAGAAGCGCAATCCAGACCTGCGGTCGCCCCAAGCAGGCAGCGGCAACCTTGGAGGGGCCCCACCTAGCCATCAATCACCGGCACTCGATCAGGCAGAGGCCCGCTGCGACGAGATGGGAGCGGAAGAAACGACTGTCGCCGTACGTCGGGACGCCTCGCATCCCGACATCCACGCGCGCTACCGTAGTCGCCTCTGCAGCCGCTTTCAGCGGACGTGACTCGGCAGCCGCGGTTGACGTTCCTGTATTCCGGCGACGGGAACCAGTTGGGTCGCTTCTGCCCGCTACGGTCCCACGGGAAGAAGAATAACAGGCGGCACAGCGGCGCACCCACGGAAACGCGTCAGAAACGCCACAGAGACGGGCTCCCGATTCCCAACCGATGGAAGATGCTGATCTCTAATGGCCGGTCGACGACGATGACACTAAAAAATCTGACCTGAACAACGTTGGACCGAGCACATTTCGCAATCGCGGCTGTTCCGAACGAGGCCGACAATGGTCAGGTCATTGCGCAGCGCGATGTATCGTCATTTACGATCTACGTCATTTGCGGCCATTTAAACTGCTATGCATGCGTATAACTATTAAATCAGCAAGCAAGGCGTTGTATTTTGTCGACATGCACGGCGTCCAAATAGGGAAGAGTGAGCGTCGTTACAAAATATCTAACCGAAAAGCCCGAATCAGCCGTGGGCGTCTTCAACAATCGATGCGAAATTATTTCAACCGCAAGGTCGACACCATAGCACCGCCCCTTGGCTCACTAGCCCCGACATGATGGGCTGTCGCGTTCGGTCCAAGATGGCTGCGGTAGCAATGAAGTGTCGGGGGTTTTGACTCCAAGTTTACCACACGAAAGTTGACTAGCTAAACGACAATGAAGACGGCGGGAAAGCCTTAGCGGGTACATATATTAGAGTACGTATAGCGGAATCAGGAACGCCTGACTTCGGAATGATTAAATTAATAATTCCGTTTTTATGCGCAGAAATTGCGTACCCCAAATTAACTTCAGTGCAACACGTCTTTGCGGCACCACAGAACACAACGCGAAGACTGCGACTCAGCGTCTTTCAATCGGGACGCCTCGGACCAATCGAAGGAGTCAGCCATCCGCCGTTTTCGGCCCCTTTTCAAACCAAATTGATCATAAGAGTAGAAAAATAAACTCACCCAATCGAGGGTGCACGGAAATCTGACGTCTGGCTATATCCAACACACCTGGCACACGGACGCGAGGTATTTGCACATCAAGCAGCACACTCCCCGGCCAAGCCAACACTCACAGCAGTGGGTACATCGGAAAAAGCCCTCCAAAGAGAACTCCTCAACGAGAAGCGACGGTGGTGCTCCAAGATTCCGTGCCACAAAACGTATCTGCGACGCGCTATACGATAACGCGACCGCGACGACCGCACGGAGAAACGCAGCGCCGTCGCACTCGGCGTACACACACCTCTAAGTACCGGCAGACGCCGAGGCATCCGTCGTGGCCCTATCTATCTGCGCGCAGGCGCCTGGTCGCTGATTCGGCCGGGTAAACACGACACCTAATGCGTTTCTCTCGGACAGGTCACGAGGCGGCGGAAACGGTAGCGGCACTATCCGTCCAGCCGTTGTCCTCGGCCTCTGAAATGGGTCGCTCCCGGCGTGACCGAGCGCTGTATTCACGGCTCATTCCATTGGAGACGTGCATTTAGAGCGATACCGTATCTCGCCAGGTGCATCCGTCGAGTGAAGAAGCCCCATAGCTTCGGTCATTTCTCTCGATACGGCGGCAGGAATGGCTCACAAGCGCCTCACGTTTACTCTCAGGGACAAAACATGGCGAATATCGGTACACGTTCTTGAACGCTAGATTCCTGTTCGTGTACGGTACACAGGCCCGTCGCAGCACCTTGAAACAAGGCGTTGCGCATTTCGTCCGCGGAACCGCATCCCGCTCCGTTAACGTGAGAATACACTCTCGCTTGCATAGTGTAGAACAATGACTGTCAGATGTTTGGCTGCACTAACAACGTAAAATCGTGCGGAAGCAGCATGCACTCCTGCTTCTGTAGCGCTGTTGAATGCGTCACTGCGGATGTTTGCTCCACTGTTTGCAACGCTTTAACAGCCCTCACAGAGCGGGCACAGATTTCTTGCGGTCGTCTCTCGTAGTGGATGCGCTCTAGTTAATTCATTGACTGATTCACCCTTTCATTCATTCATTCATTCATTCATTCATTCATTCATTCATTCATCGGTTGGTTGGTGCATGCCCCACAATGCATTGCGGGCGGCAGTGTCTGGGGCAACACGGGCGGGAGCACCATGAATTGTTGTTTTTAATGAGCACGTACCCCTCTAACGGAATAACTGTGGCTATGCTGCCGCGGGTATGCGGATTAGCTTAGGCCTAAGGCTTCGCGCTGAGGTCTCACGATGTCCAGCCAGTAGCGGTCCCAGAGATTGGTTTTGGGGGGGGGGGGCGCAATTTTTTTTTGGGGGGGGCGAGGCAAATAAAAAATCGCTCCCCTCCTTGCACCAATTCTGCGGAGGTGGTGATAACCATGGAAGCGTGTGCGCGTATGCGGTGCAACCCGCTGGGATTTAACTTCGCGCAAGTGGAATGCTTAAAAAAACTAAAAATAAGAAACTGAGGACCCCTTTGAGGGGGGGCGACCGCCCCCTTCGCCCCCCCCCCCCCCCCCCCCCTTGGGACCGCCACTGTGTCCAGCGGTATACTACTTTTCATATGGGTACAGGTTAAGGACGCTAAACCTAAAGGCGCTACGCTAAGTCTAAAGCCCTATCTTTTGACCTTCTAGTTAAGCCGTATAACGTACCAAGCAACGTCGTACTCATCGTGCGTCGAGCTGCGGCTACCGTACCGGTTGCCAAGCGTGACGTTAGGCCTAACCCTGGGCCGTCGGGTATACTCGCACCGCCCCCTTCCTCTGTTGTGCATAAGCCTTTGCGCAAGCGAGTTATAAACTGGAAAGTACGGCAAGCTTTAATTCGTTCAGGCTAAATCGGCCGACGGAGACTAACAGTCGTTCCACAATAAAAATTCGGGCGTGCAAGGTGCCAGCACCTCGAATTTCTCGTAATTCTCCTCTCGAGCTTCATACTCGTCGGGGCGAATACTGCAACACATTTTGCCGCCCAGCTTTTACGTTCAGCCATAGAACCTAGTAGCTTCGTGATCGCGCTCTCGCTAACAAAGCCACTGTTTCGCCTGATGCAGGCCCACTATTATAATAGGGCCTCCGCTGCCAACGTATACGGCCGGGGCGGCCATGAAGCAAACTGAAAGACGCGCCGTAATTCACGCTTACCCCCTCGATTCAAGCCACCCTCACACGCTAAACAATAGCCATCAACGAAGAACAAGAAAACCCCACACGGCCCCGCACACACCGCACGCCGGTTTACGCGCGCACACAGAGAGAGAGTAGAAAAAAGGAAAACCACGCCGGAGTCGACAAACTCCCGAAGGGCTCCATCGTCACGGCCCGATTGCGACGAACAATGGCGGCTGTCTCGGCAGCTGTCTTCTTGGCGCCTTGTTCGCGTGAGCACCCGTTCACCGAGCAGATAGCATCGGGCGCACTAACAAACAGACGCGCCGCTTCGCCGAGCCGACCAAGACCGCACCGCCGCCGCCTCCGCCGCCGCGTGCACTTCCTGACGATTTCGTGAGCACGCCGCACGCACGCACGCACGCACGCACGCAGCAGGAGTATAGTACAGCCGCGTAACGCACGCGCTCTAACCTGTATGCGCCAAGAAGGCTTCCATATAGACAGCATAAAAAACACGTACTACACATGAAAAGAAACAGCGAAGGCGCTCACATCGTGAGGCCAAGAAGAGTGGTCGGCAAGCCTCGCTTCAGTGCGGAGCGAACGATGAGCCAGTTCGCGGGGAAAGTGGCGACCCGCAGCGTGCGCTGCCAAATTTAAACCCCGCCGCATAAACTATCCGGTCGGGCGATAATCGGGCACGCAGCGTATACCGGAAAGAAACTTCACCCGCTACCGGTCACTGCTCGTACAGCGTTCAATAAGCAAATAGGACACCGTCTACATCAGCGTGCGTATCAGCCGCAGCGAGGGCGTGTGGCAGAGGAGACATTTGAACACCAAACGTGCGCTTGTAACACGGATCACTAAAGAGCTTATGCACCGAAACTATATCCGTACGGTCTACGGTCGACATAAAGGTGGACAATCACGACGCAGGAATTATTCTCGGCAAAAAAAAAAAAAAAAAAAAAAGAGCACGTTGCTGCTTCTTTTTTAAATTTTATTTTCGGTTGCGGTGTTTGGCGCTGTATTTCACTATCGCGTTGTATAGTTATTGTACTTTTATGGTATTCCTATGTCAGTTTTATTGTCTTGACTTCTCTTTTTTGAAAAATGAGATGTTCATGGCTTACACCTCACCCCGCTCTTCACGTAAAGCCCACTTAAGTCCTTAAGATATTTTAAAAAATAAAGCAATAGAACTTCCTCACTTCCTCGCAGTAATCTTGAGGCAGAAATATTTCTTGCCCTCCTGGTAATCTTCTCAGCCGATGACTCGTCAGAGCAGGAAAGTTCGCGCTTATTTTTATGCGTTATTAATGTGGCATCAAGCAAACGGTTCACGAGGGGAAGAAGGGGGGGGGGGGGGCGGGAGTGGGTCATTTTACTACCATTTTGTACCCGCTCTAAAGTAGCTGCGTGTGTTAATCCTAAACGAGTGACCAAAATAAATTTTTGATCTGCCGCCGTGTTTCGGTGCCCCCTTCGGCGAAGCGGCAGGAGCGTTTCGTTATACAGGATACCCCAAGTGGGGCACCGCAAGTGGCCCCGCCGCAACAAAGTGATCTTTTTTTCGAAGATGGTCGCCCGCGGGCGAAAATCGTTTTATTCGCTTTCTAGTTAGGCAAATAAGTGTCATCGTGGTTCTTGTTAAACAAAATGTACTACCTTCGCGTGAAGTTTGCGCGCGAACGAAGAAGCGGTTTGCTGAGAAAAAAAAAAATTAACCCAGTCGAAAATGACAAGAAAAATGTGTGTAGTTCTGTCGCATTTCTGCCACATGTAAATTCTGCCCTAACCCATGTAGCCTCATACACATCTTGGGGTGCGCACACAACCCAGCCCTCCCTCCTTTACCCACTTCCCTTCCCCTTCCTGAGCTGTGGGAGAACCTGACGACCAGCGCCAGCTTGGATGCACAGCAACTCCTGGTGTCCAGGGCTGAGACAGCAAGGTCGTCCCATGGTCTCCTGGACTGAGGAGCCACTCCCATATCACCTAGCTCACAATAAAGTTTTTCCTCCTCCTCCTCGCGTGTCGTACTGTCGTCTTGTCGTATTCTTGTCGTGTCGAGAGTCTGATGTTCTGTCGTGTGTCGTATTCCTGCCCTCATTTCGATGTTCCGTCGTGTCGAATTCCTGTCTTGTCGTGGTCCTGATGCTCCACCAGTAGTTGCACACGGTTTGAACTTTATTCCCCATTGTGAAGAGTAGCGTAAATGGCAGTTTTGTTGTGACTACAGGAACGTTTGCCGTTGAGAAAATTGACGTTGTCGTTACGACAGAAATGTGTGTCGCAACAACAAATGGCTTTGTCGTAACAACAGGACTTTTGTTGTCACAACAATGTTTTTTTGTCGTACGACAGGAATCCTTGTTAGGTTTTCGCGCTATTCCTGTAGTGATTTTAGACTAGGAAGACGCTCCTTTGTCGTGGTAACGCCCTGTATGTCGCGCCACACACCTCTCGCGTCACGCACTAGCCCCTCCTCTGAGACGCGACCGCGCGGGTGAACAGTTCGGGGCCAGGCCAGCACCTCTTCCCCGGCCCACGCCCCGTGCAACTGACGGCGTAATAAAACGTTCCATTAAGGACAGGCTTCGCTAGCGCCAGTTGCGCAATTCAACGGGCAATTACGAAAACAGTGCACGTCGGCCCGGCCGCGGGCGCCCACCCATTCCCGGGGCGAAGAAATTGCGCGGACAATCGTGAATAACTTTCTACGCGCCGGAACGGAGCACATCGAGGCGGCGCGCACGCAACCTGTTCAACCCAAACACACGATCCCCCCCTACGTGACGAGTTCATTACGCAGTCGCCGCACAGGCCGGCCGCCTCGCAGGCATGAGCACGGGCGGATAATGCGCTCCGCTGCAGTGTTTGGGTAAGGCCTCGTCCGCCTGTATAGGAGTCAACGGTGCTTGAACGCTACGGGCCGTAAAGTAATGGCCACTCTGAAACCAAGCCACTGGAAGAGTGTATGTGCGCACGAGGCACGAAAGCCGTGGGCGCAACAGTTGGCTCTGCAAAAGGGACAAAAACAGAGAAAGAAGAAAGAAAAAACAGGGTCCGCATGAACTGAGAAACGGCCGAAGCTCACGTGTTTGTTGGACATCAGTGTTTTCCTTGGATTTCTCAGAACGAGTTTTTATCCTGATGCTCAATACCTTTTTGTTGCAGAGAAAGCACAGGCTTGACCTTTTGGTGAAAATCAAGAGTGTATTTATATTTGTTTATGCCTTTGATATTTTGTGAGCAACACTATGTGTTATCTTAAAAACAGTTTTATGCACCTTTGTTTACGACAGGTATAATGATTTTTTTTGGTTATGTTGAGTATGTTTTGTTGATTATGATTATGTTAATTATGTTTTAAGTTTTCGACGAGTGTTGCACTGCCGAAACTGCTTCATTGTATACGGAGCTGGAGCGTCTGCCAAGCTGGATCCGCAGTTTTCAGCTCCGGCCCCCTCCTCCCGAGGGAAAATAAAGAATTTAATCGATCTGAATTCAAAGATTCAGGCAGGAAATTTTACGGGAGTGTTCAACCAATGCAGGCTATGCCACAACACTGCTGACAGAGATATAAAATTTAGCCGTTTGATACGTCAGTTTCAGTGTTGCTGAAACTGAGTGATGGCGGAAAAATACTGCGAAGCCATGGTTCGTAGAACTTGTCTCAACTGGAACCGGTCTAAGCCCAGCAAAATGTTATGTACCCACAGAGTAGAATGGCGGCGTTGGACAAAGCTTTATAAACAGCAGGATTGTTCGCTTCTTTCGCACGATATTCCGTGGTTGGAATAGCCAAACCATCGCTTAGTTTTGTTTTCATGCGAAAGCACAAATGGTCCACTGAACGAAAAGGCCAACGTCCGTCTGTGTCACTCCTAACATCTGCGAGGAGCGGTTTCACGGAAATGCTACTCTGGACTGGCAGGATTGTGGTTCCTCATCCCAACAGGATAGGGGGAACAAAGCCAGTGGTGAACGGGATGACCGACCTGGGGCACATGTCGGAGTGATGTGCAACAATTAGGCATGTTCGAAGAGGAACGCGCCCATTGGCTACGAAGCTTTCCATAGCGCGTGTACCCTCAGAGGTGTTGGCGCAGGCTCAGTGGAAGGGCTCCCAAACCTCCCACTGGGTATATAGGGCCGTAGCACGCACCCGGAGAGGTGGCCAACACCCAGCGCCGTTCTTAATATTCTCCCAAGCGACGGTTATGACACAGCGCACAGCTCACAATCACCCAGCGGCGTTCAATTGGACTTTAATGCTCTCTCACTATCCACTCATAAGAAGTCCTTAGTTGTCCTCAGACGCTTTCTTTTTTCTTTAGCAGTGCGTGTAAATGCTCTGAGTTATCATTTAGGAGAATACAGCCTACATGTGCACTTTTTGTCAATTCGTTGGTTAAGACGTCATCAGCCATGCTGCAGGTATTCTTGCCCACGTTCTCCCGTAGAACATTGGTTTGCCGTCCTCGACGTCCTCTGATGTTAAAGGAGCTCATAACCTGACCCCTCGGATCGCTTGCCGAGAAGGAGCTTCCTTCTGACAAGTTTCCGTAGCACACCCCTACGGAAGATGGAGCAACGCTGTCATCATTTCATGCCATTCTGGAGGACTACCCCAACACCGGGTCTCACTCCCTTGGCTTACAACACGCCAGAGAGCATGGACGAGACGGGAGGAACGCGTGATCGCTGAGGAGAGACGAGCACGGCCTCGAGTCGACGACCACGTGTACGCGATAAGGGGGGCGCCCGCCGCTCACGCGCGCCGGGCCGCTCGGCTTCGGCGACGGCGCGCACCTTGAATGGAAGGAGCAGTTCATTCCGGAGTTGCCGACGAAAACGATGCGCCGCCAGGAATCCAGGTTACGGGCAGCTGCTCACGCTATACAGCCGCCCTCGCGCTAATAAACGCCGACCCGACGAGGCTGGCGAACGTGCCTCGTGCCACCAGGCTTGCTACATAGTGGAGGTTTTCCCACAACACGTCGTCTCTCTTCCTTCTCGCGTCCTGTTTTTAGCTTTCTTCGAGCCGCCATTATTCCGCCTAGACGCCTCTTCTCCGCGCGAACGGTCAATGCCGGCACGATCTTCTGTATTTATCGCCGCATCAAAGCGGCCGGGGAAAGGTGTTTGAAGAGAAAAATCCTGCACTTGCGACACCGAGGCGTCTGGTAGCGCGCTTTCTCCAGGTCTGACAAGGGAATGCCAGCACCGCTGCGTACACAAACCCAGCGGGATGCTGGGCGGCAGGGGAGGGTCCCCTGTCGTGCTTGGCTGCAGCTGGCGCGCTCTGTCATCCGGCCGCGTTCTTCGAATCGCCGCGTAAATTATTCGCTCCGCTGAACCTTCTTCGCTGCGGCGCGGTGGAAAGAGAAGCGAAAAGCGAGCGCTCCTGGGTTTGCGGCATTTCGCCCCAAAACACAGGCCAACAGGCAGCGAAGTGTGCATCTTTTCTCCCTGAGACAGAAAAACAAAAACAAAACAGAGTTGACACCCAAGTTTCCCGCTTACTTGTTGCAGAGACGAAGCGTTATAACGTATACGCAGACGCTCAACTCTTTCGAGGGCGGGATTAGCGCTGAATCTCGAAGAAAGCGACTCGGGTGAAGACGGCGAAGGAATTTTGTGAAAGCGCACGCCGAAAGATGGAAGCATGGGCGTGCCGCCACTTGAGATACACTGTTGCGACGCGATGCAGCTTCGGGGTTAAGATGCACGCCTGTCTTGAGCGGGGTTCATCGCACTCAGAGGCGTGAAAATGCAGCAAGAAAAACAAGCAAGCACGTTTTCTCTAAATCAGTCTATCAACAAAATCACGCCTCATTTCAAGAAGAGTTTCAATAAGCATAGAACCAGAAACATTCTTCTGCTCCGGAAACCGGCGACCGATTCCGGTGTGCGCGGCACAAACTGTGTGTCAGCATAATTTGATGCTCAAAAAGCCACCACCTCAAAGTGGGGACGAGGCAGCAGCGCGTCTTAAGGGCGAGAATACATTCATGTTATTTATTAGGGGACACCACCATGACCTGACGGATTTGATACCTGACATGCCTTCCTTTAGAACCGGACCCGCGCGCACTTGCGATTTGGGGAAGTCTTGAGCTATTCGTCTCTTTTAACTTTTGTCCTTTTACCCCCGCACTACAGCTAGTCAGAGCATTTACATCACGCCGACGACCTCTTTGCTTCCTTATTTAAATGAATTATCTTTCACAAGGTTCAATCCTTATTAGAAGTGGCACAGTAACACCATAACTAGAATGACAATGAGCATGCCGCACGGTAAAAAAAAAAAATTACCCCACCTTCCCGAGGGGAACCCTGAGTGTAGGATGCGGAGCATCGGGGGGTTCCGTTGCGTTCCGTTGTGTTAGTAGTTGGGTTTGGGGGAAATTGTCAAAGTTCCGGTACCGCCGCTCGGCGTTCTCGAACCGACGCTGCTTGACGTTGCCGAAGCTCAGGATCCTCTGCTCGACGTTGGCGCCTCGAAGCTGCTTCGCGCTGACGAAGTTCAGGGTCCGCCGCTCGCTTCTAGCGTTTGCGTTCAGCGTCGCGTGCACTTCGCTTCGCAGCTTTGTCTTGAGTGGACGTAACGTTGCTATTAGTGTTTGGGCTGATGCTGACGCGTGCATGCGTCAGCCCACTCACTGATGGGGCTGTTGCTTCCATCACACTTCATCGGAAGCATCAACGGAGTCAACCGAAGCAAGCGCTGCACTGAACGCGCGCAGCGCTCTACCCGCTTTATATTCACACTTGAAGGAGGGGAGACTAGAGGAGAGTTGCGCATGCGCCGCGAGAGCAGAAGCGAGAACGCAGGAGAAGCGCAAGCAGGTGGTAGGAGAGAAGTGGAGAGAGTAACGCGCAGCTGTTGGAGAGCGGGAAGGAGGAGAGTTGCGTATGCGTAGTGTGAGTGCGGACGCCGACGCCGCGGGACATACCCCCGAGCAAGAGATGCTCCGCATCTAAAAATTCCAGAATTCTCAATAAGGCTGTGGTCGAACAAATTCCGCTTTGAAATACACCGAGCCCCTTATAGTCGGATTCCCTATACAGACGTGCATTGCTGAGAAGTCATTTTTCCAGAGGTCACATAACTGATCTGATACCGAGGTATGACTGCCCTGGGAACTTTAATTAAATACCTCCACAAAACCCAATATACTACCAAGCCTCCTTAAAGTTGGCTTCTGTGTTGTACAGGCGTGCACTGCTAGAAATGCATTCCTAGAGGGGAATAGGAGGCGTTTGATATTAAGAGATGAAGGCCCCTGCGCTTTTTACTGGTAACATTTTCGCATGGGGCGAAGCATGACACATCAAGCGTTAAAAGAGGGTTTTCTCTTTCAGTCCACATAAGAATGCGTAAGCATTTGATACTGTCAGTACTGCGTCGATTTAGCGGCAGGACACGCGCAGAGCAGTGGCTGCAGAGTTGCCAGGAGGGGGGCAGCCAGTCACGCGTGAAGCAGTCACGCCCGGGGACAGGCCATCATGCAAACTCATCGCTCGGCGGCGTCACAGGGTCGCGCCCTCGACAGAGAATAGGCCGCCGCTGCTCCGTAAAGCTCACCGATCAGGCGACAGGGGTTGCTCGGGGGAGGGGAGGCGGAAGAAGAGGCAAATGTGGGACAACGAACTCGTTCATCACGCCGCTGTCGACGACGGCTGCCCGTCACAGCGGCGAGTCTTGAAAGTGAACCAAGTGACGACCGAGATTTGGAGCGATTTCCCAGCGGCACGGCGCCCGCATGCGAGAAGAGTCAACCGACGCCGCCGAGCAGAGCGGGCCTATCGGCGGAGTGGAAGCGACAACGGAGAAGCTCCAGCCGGGCTCTGTGCACGACGGAAATGGTCGCCGGTGATGTGCCCGCTAAATGAAGCATAATTCACGCTTACCACCGGACGCAGACGCCGTACATCGGCGCGCAAAACCTTAAACTCAGCTCCCTATATATTCTCTACTTTCTTTCTTCCTTTCTTCCAAAATTCCATATATATATATATATATATATATATATATATATATATATATATATATATATATATATATATATATATATATATCAAGGTTGCAGTCGTCATTGCCAGTGCTATTCGGCTTTTTTTTTTTTTCGAAATATATAATAGGGCCGAATGACGTGTGCTTGTCACGTTTCTTTGATTCATTGATAAATAAGCGAAAATATAAGTCGAGAAAAAATCCGCCGTTTTCCGGGAGCGGGACTCGAACCCACATCTCCGCATAACCGGTGCGGTGCGTTAACCAATTACGCTATCCCCACAGCGGCTTCTCTCTCGACTTTAAAGCGGGGGTTTATATTTACAAGAGCTCTGAGGCCGGTCAACTAGCGCCGCCCCTCGACTACCGCGGGAGACGTAGAACGTCTTCTTTCCCAGCGGCCGCCACGTAAAACGTGGTCGGAGGTCGGGGTTAGCAATTGGCATATCCGAACTGCTGGAGCCAGTGCCTCGTAATGCATGTAGCAGAACAGAGAGATACGGGACGAGGGACTCGGTAAAGATACATATCAAGGTTGCAGTCGTCATTGCCAGTGCTATTCGGCTTTTTTTTTTTTTTTTTTTCGAAATATATAATAGGGCCGAATGACGTGTGCTTGTCACGTTTCTTTGATTCATTGATAAATAAGCGAAAATATAAGTCGAGAAAAAATCCGCCGTTTTCCGGGAGCGGGACTCGAACCCACATCTCCGCATAACCGGTGCGGTGCGTTAACCAATTACGCTATCCCCACAGCGGCTTCTCTCTCGACTTTAAAGCGGGGGTTTATATTTACAAGAGCTCTGAGGCCGGTCAACTAGCGCCGCCCCTCGACTACCGCGGGAGACATATTTATTTATTTTATTTATTTCTATATACTGCAGCCCCATGGGGCTATCGCAGGAGCGGGGTAGACGGAGAATATATCACTGGTTACAAACACCGATACAGCGTACACCGAAACTGTTCAACAAAAACACAAGACGGGAAAAATAAAGGACACCCCAAATATACATTATGATAAGCACAAATAGTGTTAGCATGAATGTGTTGGTGTATTTTAAGGAGAAGAAACAGCAGATAGGAATGCAGTCAAAGAAAGAGAGGGGGCGAAGTCAGCAAGTAAGTTCCCTTCCTCTATGACACGTGAAAAAACGTTGTACTAGAAAGTGCCGGTGCGAGCGAAGTAGGGGATCAGGTTTAGCTTGGACTGGCTTCTAGTGGTGCGTGTTTTGGCAAAAGTTGTAAGGGTATCATGAGAAAGGCGACGGGAGCCATTTATTATGATGCAGGGCAGAAATTTCAGAGCCTCGACGTGCCTGCGCTTCTGAGAGTGGTGCCAAATTCAAAGAATACAGTGTTGAGGACGGGGAAAAATAACGGTCGTGGCGGCGACAAATGAATCGTACAGCTCTCTCGCGGATACCCTCAATTTGATTAATTTAGGTCTGCTTGTAAGAGCTCCGAACTGGAGTGGCATTCGACAAGCGGCCGTATGAGGGTCTTTTAAAGCATTAATTTAGAGTCATTTGGAGTGCTCTTTAGTATACGGCGATGGTAAGCTAACTTTTTAATGCTTTTTTTGCAGACTTAATCACTGTGTACTGACAGATGTAATCAATGGGTAATATCAAATTATTATACAGTAGCCGACCGTTTTGTCGGACTCCGGAAATTCGGACTTGCTGGATATTCCGGACTTTCCCGGGGAGCCGCCAGTTGTCACATACGAGTAATGGCTCACGGATTTTTCGGACTGCTCTTTTGTTCGGAATATTTTTCGTTCCCCTCCAGGTACGAAAAATCGGTCGGCTGCTGTATATATATATATATATATATATATATATATATATATATATATATATATATATATATATATATATATATATATATATATATATAGCGAATCAGAAAATGGGAAATGAAGGGCTCCGTGCAATAAGACAGAAAATAAGGGTTGGCAGTCAAGAAAACCTCGGAAAGCAAAGGGGAGGTTGTGGTGGGTCATAGAAAGAGATGAAGAATTTTTTTGAGTCGAAAAGAAAGTGGTGATGGAAAAATGCCCGCCGGGTGGGATCCGAACCCACGACCTCCAGAATACCGGTCTGGTGCCGCACCAGACCGGTATTCAAGTGACGTATCGGTGACGTATCGGTGACGTATCGAGTGACGTATCGGTGGCTTCGAGAAAAGAATTCTTCCTGCGGCTGACTGCGCGTATCACTTCAACAATAATGAACTCTTTCTCACTAACAGCAGACGGTCCCGCTCCTCACAAAAGGGAATGTCCGAGAATGATTAGTGGAATCGTGCTCATAAAAGGCCGCAGCGCTCATCTTACTCCTCACTAAAATCACGGCATCTTGTTTTTCTGCCAGATGAGGTGGTGAGGTGGAGGCGTTACAACCATTCTTTTCAATAAAGTCAGTGCCGGTTTAACCTCTGGTTTCATTACATGTTTCTTAAAGAAACCGGTGTGCGAGTCGTGGGTCGCGAGTGGTCTCTTTAATGGTGGAGTGGAAATGCAATAGATTGAGGATAACTCATGATGCAGCTGCCAATGGCCGCCTCTTCTTCCTGTCATATAATTGCAACTATGCTTCTAGCGGCATCATAGTCATCATCACTGCAGCTTCTATCACCATGATTGCCAGCGTTACACGGTCATCATTAACCACCAGATGGCCTTGGAAGAGGCCAAGTCACGCGCGCTTAATAAATCAGTCAACCGCTGCGGCAAGACGTCCAGTACGTCTTTCTCTTGCCTGGCATGCGCTCTACATGTTCATCCCGATTGATTTGAGATGGGGAAATTTGGTTCATGGCCTTGGTCCCTCAACCTCAACAATAGCATCAGTTTTAAATATGCCCCGCAATCGTTATACAGCAAGAAGAGTCGTTCGATCACCGGTTCTTCTAGCAGCAGTTACAGTTTCGAGACGGCCGACTTCTGTGCGATGCTGAGGTATAGTTGGCGCCGCAACGTGTACGGAAGGGGGACAGGTTTAGAGTTGTACCCGCTGTTTTTCTTTTGCTTGTTTGTTCGTGTGTGTGTGCGTGTGCGTGTGCGTGCGTGCGTGTGTGTGTGTGTGTGTGTGTGTGTGTGTGTGTGTGTGTGTGTGTGTGTGTTGTTTTCGATTCCCAATCATTTCGGAATTCTGGTGTAGGCAGCCGACGAGGCGGTGTGGCCGAGCCTACGTTTATTTGGGTTGTGCCTGTGCCATGGCGAAGGCTACGAACATAAAACAGGGTGCCTCTCCAAGCCGGGTGCCGAGCATGTTCTGCGCGCGAGCCAGCTGATAGTGGTGGTGATGGTGATGGAGTCGCTTAATGCGCGCAGCGCGTTAAAAAGAAACAAAAGGTATTGTAACGGTGTCTCTAATTACAGTGGCGACGTGGTCAATCCCGCGTAGCGCGAGAGCGGACTGGAAAAAGAGAATGACGAAGGCCTTTTAACACGAAGGTGCTGTATGCCGCGGTACACAAACCTCACCGACGTCATATCCGTCACGGAAATGACATTACCCCAAAAATTTCCATTGGCGCGGAAGCGCTAGGTTTCGAGCCCACGATCACTCTCGCCGCTACGGGAAGTGAGAAACGCTCTACCGACTGAGCCACGACGTCATGCACGGGTAGCTGTACGAACGCGTCTTATGTCCTTTTCTCAAACTTGTGCATTTAGATGGTGCTGCCGTCTAGGAGAGGTGAAGAAAAGTAGTGCGTCATGACGCTAATGAGGGCCGATAGTTGGCGCCTCGATAGGGCAGCATGTAGCAGCAGAAGCTGCAGTGTTTACCCGTCCGCCGCGTATGTGGAACGCAGCTCGCCGCAACGCAAGCGTCCGGCGTACGCGCTACGAAGCTGGACCAGTGTGGTCGCACTTTTGCCTAAGCGACCCGCCAGCAGGACGTCGCTCGCCAAGCACACCCACAAGACCGCTGCCGACCCACAAATCATGCACCTTTCGCTGTAGCGTGCTGTGACTTCACCAAACGATTTGCTTACAACCCGTTCAATTTCGTTCACACGGTTTGCGAGTGCCTGGGATTTAAATCGGATTTACGCAATGCTCCGGCGCGTGTAATCTAATGTCTAATGTTGATGCGTCTAACGGTACCACACCGACGAAATGTAAATAGCGATGTGCAAGTTCATATCGATGCGCAATAAACATTCAAATGAAGGCACATTTCGCTTTCGTGTTTTACCGATTCCTATGAAAGAAGGATCAACCACATTTTAAAGACATGTTCTGGCCACGGGGATCCGGCCGCGACGCTTATTTTAGTTAACTTAACCTCATAATGCGTGAATGATGCTCGCGCATTAAAGCTACTCAAACGTTCTACAACTCTATCCGGATATGAGTATTCGTCAAAAAACCGTGAAACCCGGCGCGGTTATAATAGTATTCTCAGCGAACAGACGTAGTAAAACTTATTACAAAATTGCGGGGGAGCTACAACCGTTTTAAGGGGAACTATACACTCCTTTCTTGGAGGCGCTTGCATCGCGGCCCAATAAAACATCACCGCCAACCAAGTGTTCCTGAAAGCCCTCTCATTGCCAAACTCTGACCCGATTTTCAGTGGGTTGACTCGGACCGACTACAAACGGGGCTCTTCGTGTGGGGCATCGCTATAAGTCGCAGCTATATACGAGGCCGCATCAGAACAGATCGCCTCCGCGATCGTGGCATGCCGTACGGCGCGCTATCAATCAGCGGTACCTGGCGGCTAATCGAAGCGGGCAGAGGGCACCGATCCCGTGTGGGGGGCCCATAAGATCAATCTCGACCAATGTAGGCCACAGCGAGAAAATATTTCCCATCGACGCCCGCATGTCGTCCCCTAACCCTCGCCGAGGCTCGGCGGCGAGATGTACAGGCTGCCTGTAGTCCTCCGGCCGCCGAATTCCCAAACTCAAATAACTGATGGGAACGACGGGCCGTTTTAAGTAAGGCGGGGCTCAGGCGGCGTACGGAGCGGCCGCCCACACTCCTTTACAAGCGAAATGCACAAAAACGGGGTAAGGGGTCGCGCGGCGACTGATATACATTGAGCCGAGATCCATTCTCGAAAGCCAGCTGCGCGAGTAACGGGCTCGCGGCGGGTCAAAGCGAAGGCCGGCTCGTATAATCGCGAACATACGACGCGCCGCTTCCATTTCACCCAAAACCCGCCCTGAAAGACTTAACGCTCTGCGCTAAGAAAGCGAGCAACAGCGTTTGCTGAGCCCTTGTAAAAGAGCCGGTACGCGGGGGAGGGGGGACGAGGAAACACGGTGCTAAAGAGAGACCGGGGTTGGGCCAACACTTATCAAAAGGAGGGCCGGACAGCGCCGCACTAGCGGCGAACCGAGACACGGCGAAGATTCGGCGAAGGATGGCGTCCTCCCACGCCGCCGACGCCGCCGTCAAGAGTGCGCGGCGGGATCGACTCTTCAGACCGATCGGAGACGCGATGAAAGACCCCGGGAGAGAGACTGACGTTCGACTCAGCGGGAGGAGCGTGTTGACAAGACAAACGGGTAGGCTTGAAAAAGGCCGATCGCGTGACGGTCTTCGATTAGCGCCCGAACAAATTCGCCGCGAGCGGCCGCGCGCGTTTATTTGTGGAAGAGGAGGGAAATGAGCGGGGTCGGGGAGGTTGCGGCAGCCGCCGTTGGCGCGAAGAGAAAGCCCCTTCTCAGAGGCAGCTCCGTGGTACGCGCGACGAGACTGTGTCGCCGTACCGCGCAAAGAATTGAGGACGCGGAGACCATTCTCGACGCCCAAGTCGGGACAAGAAACTGCGCAAAAAAAAAAAAAACATATATATATATATATATATATATATATATATATATATATATATATATATATATAACGGCGCGCGAGTGCCTGCCGTTAGCCGTTAGCGGCTCCTCTTTCACGATATCCAGGGCTATTCCTAAACGGACAACCCGCGCCGGCGAACTCTTCTCGGTGCACGAGCGAGCGAAATCGGTCTAGACCAAAAGCGGAGCCCGGAACAAAGCGAAGAGGACACGTGCACGAGCGTGCGCGAGCCAAGTAAGAAGCGCAACAAGGGTTCCATTCATGGCGCGGTATACGCAGAAAGGGCGCAGTTAGAAGCCGCTCGAGTGGCGGCACGGGCTGGGCGCCAGCGCATGGCGTTCGCAGTGAATAGCCCCATTAATCGGCCAATCGCCCGAAGGTAACGCCACCGCCTCCAGGTGCTTTTCTTTTTTTCCCGCTTTTCGCCTGCGATGAATGCCGGCGGACCGTGAACTCGCGATGCGGACTTCCGAGAACCTCCCCTGTGATCTCTCTGCGGCACCGCCGGGCGGGTTTGGCCTAAACGAAACTCAAGTCGCGACGCACATGTCGCCACAGTGTCACCACTGTTTATGTGCCCTTTCCGCCTGCTCCAACTCTTCGTTTGCCTATACGCCCTAGCGACCACATATTCACGAATGATGTTCATGAACGTGTCCGTGTTTTTGCAGTCTTGGTGGCTATGTTTCCTTCGTATACCTCTTATTTGTACACTTGATTTTTTTTCCGCTTCGAGAGCATTTTATCTCACGTCAAAAGCAATGGTATACTAAGGTAGAGCGCTTTTACAAAACCTTACAGTGTTTGCGTTTTTGGCGTCCTAATTCTTTCTTGCATATTTCTGTATACCTTTGCAACGCAAAAGAACTGCAGTAGCGACCTTTGCCAGCCTCATTGTAAAGCACTGGTGTCGGTGTCCTGTCCATGGCTTCACCCCCCGTCCTTCTGGCTTTACTACTTCGCAAGGAGCTGCATGTGAGGTTTTTTGACTGGACCTAACTGTAGTGCCGTTAAGTTTGTGCAACTTGCGATTCGGCTACTCAGCGGTTGTTGCTTGGTTACTTCTTTTCGTTGGGCTACCCTGGCTACATAAATTTGCTCGAATTGCCTACTTGGAAAAAAAATTGCAGGTCGGTCAATGGGATACACGCGACAGTAATGGCCCGAAAGTTGACCCGGCTTATACGGGAAATCGTCCTTTTGGAAAGAGGCGGCTGGAAAATACAGAATTTTTCTTTTTCGGCGCGGACGGTTCTGACGTGCACCTGCGGAGACCCGTCGCCGTTGAGCGCATTTAGTATCCCTTTGTCGCCTACCTGGTCCGGCACCGGTACGGCGTCATGCGCCGTGACGTCACGCGGCCATAAGCACCCGCGTTGGCTTCCCTTCTGTGCTGCATTCCTCTTCCATGGATCTCCGCCATTCTCCGATGTTCACAGATGGACAACGCCGATTTTAATAGCGGAGGTGTTCAAGCTCGAGCTCTGCGATGCGATGCGATGAGGCTTTGAGGGGGGGGGGGGGGGAGGTAGGAGGAAAAGGCCCGAAACTGTCTGGCGAAGGGTGCCGACACCTATCAGGCCTCTCGAGCTCTGACCGTGCGGATCGTTAACAGAAAACTCCGCCAAGATGAAAATGCTAGGCCAATAACTACGAGCGAAAGTGGCGAGGAGGCAAGGAGCCCAGGAGTAGGTGTTGTGAATGCGCGCCTCAGGGAAAAAAAATTGGTTACGGAGGGAACCGAACCTGGGACCTTCGCGCCGTGAGACCGGCCATCTAACCACTGGGCCGTTCCAAAGGCCCGTGATACGGGGTTACCAGGGGCGGAGAACAACAAAATGTGAATCCAGTTGAAAAGAAAACCAATCGCTTCCCGCGGTCGGAATCGAAGCTGGGCCTCGCGTTATGCAAACAACGTCTTTCCGATTGGGCTACCATCGCATTCGGGGCGCAGAGCATTTCCTTTGGATCCGTGGCGCTGGAGTTGGCTTTGGACTTTGGCTAAGTTGAAGTGGACTTCGCACTTTGCCAGTTTAGATCTTGGACTTTAGGAGGGTGGATTGTGGACTTTGATGTAATTCTGCATGGAGAAAGCTTCGCTTTTTAACCATCTTCATCGTACGAAAGGGGCACACCTCGGAAAAGCCAAGAAAAAGCTGGTGAAGACGACCAGCTCCGCTGTCTCCTCAGTCTTCGCATCTCAGTTGCGAAGTGGCCGATTTTTTTATTTTTTTAGAAAAGCGTCCTAACTCTGAGGCATTCAAAAATGTTGCCAATCCACCCTGTGAAGGTGGCTGGAAAGCGAAGCTGTAAACGACACCCAGAACGGTCGCCCACGTGACGTCACTTGAATTCACACACGTGCCTCTACAAAGAGTGAAATCAGAAACATTAAACACGCCCTTTATAACTTCGAAGTGATATTTGTTACTAATGTTACATCAATGCATGATCCGAAACGGTGGTTGGTTGAGTTTTATTGGTGAAGTACAGGAGTGGAAACTCTTTTTTTCACAAAATTAAAGGAAGCTTAAAGCTGGTGTTAGACGATCTCACTTCTTCGTCTCTGCCACCGCCGACGGAGGCGACGAGATCGGCGACAGAGACCGGGGAGAAGTGAGGTCATGCGTAGGTGTGAGCTTCCTTTAATTTCTATTAACTCTTAGCGTGTGCGCGAGGCGCGCACACGTTCGCTACACGTGCCGTGGGCAGAGCGCACAGCGGAGCGAGAGGTCGCGTGACGCTATATATATATATATTGTAACGGAGTATTTTTGTTACGTACTGCCGCTACTGTAGCATGAAGATTGCAGTGAAGAAGTCGAAACGTTGAAGAGGTTTTAAAGGTTAACTTGTTTAATTTACTGATGACATTGGTGACATTTAGCACATACGAACTTGAAACAATTACACTTATTACATAGGTGAAAAAGACAGTCAAAAGATTAAGGGTACTTAGCGGGACATAGCTGGCGGGCGAAGGGCTCCCGGCGGGAGGGCACGACGACGGGCGGCAGAGTTTCTGAAGTCAGCTGGTGCAGGTCGCCCTCTCGCCCTCAATCGCCAGAGGGGCCACGTTATATTTGCTTTGGGGGGACGCATTGGGGGAAAAAGCGCATCCTAGCGTGTGCGGACTGCGTGGAAAAAGGTTAAGGCACACCCGCAGCCAATCAGGAAGACGCTTCTTAGCTCCAATCAGACATGTCCCCGCCAAAGTGAAAAGGACCAAAAACACAGACGCAAGGTTTCGACTCGAAAACGCGCACTCGGAGAACCACGCGTGTAAAGAAAGTAGTTTAGAAAAAACGCACTAAAGTAAACAGGGGAAAAGGGAAGGTCGTCGGAAGAACACTGAAGACACGGAGCCCGAACGCGACCAGCGCGCACGCCACGGGGGGGGGGGGGGGGGGGGGAGGGAGCGCCGCGGCCGCGGTAACAGAAGATGCGTGGATGGTCCCTCTCGAGAGCCGCGTCTCCCGGGTCGGCCGACAGGCCAACACACACTCGGCATGCGTTCCCTAGAAAAAAGGGCCAGGCCCAGCCGCGTCCGAAGCGCTTTTACACACAACACTTTGGAGGAAGAGCCCTGGCTGCGGGCACAGAACGCAAAAAAACGAACGAACAACATCAAGAGACATCGGCTTCGCGACAATATATATATATATATATATATATATATATATATATATATATATATATATATATATATATATATATATATATATATCACGTGGCATTCAGCGAGAACACACGGGGTAAACCCGCACATGTGTTCGGTGAGGACACCGTCTGTCTCCCGCATGGGCTCGTAGCTCAATCGGTAAGACAACAGGCTCTCGCTCCGCTCCTCTATTCGTCCCAGGCTCAATTCCTGGCGGTACCAGTAACTTCTTTATTTGTTCGCGGGAATTTTCTGTAGACACCAACGGTCGCGACAGAACCGTTGGGTGGTCTCAACCACCAGATCTCAACCACCAACCAACCGCCAGATCTCAACCACCGACAGGTAGGAAACACTTCGGCGTCGACTTCAGGATGTGGTTTTTAGTAGTCCTCGGATCACTGAGCAAACTAGCAGCCATACATTCATTGCGGCTAAGCGTAGTCAACAACAAAGTGTGCGGTAATTACACTTTTTTTTGTGAGTTGCATTTTGTTTTACATTTCGGTCGCCACTGCGCAGAAGATGAAGCGGTACGCCACCCCTCAGAGATTGCCACATCCTCCCGCCTTCACTCGGGGACCTCAGCTGGCGTGGGTGTGATCGCTTCGAAGGAGAGACACCATGCTTGTCGAAAATAAGCTCAGAGTTCAAAGCGGTTCGCAGAGAGCCAGAACGGTGCCTCAAGGTTCCGAGAAAGCCGGCTCGTGTTCACCCTTCACGCGTGTGGGAGAATCCTTGGCACGGCGCCTGCGCGCAAGTTAATCCAACGTCATCGCCCATACTTGTCGCACGGCCCTCGGTCGGACGCGCACAAGAGCGCGCATCCATCATAGCCGTTGCCGATAACAGAGGAGGCCTATCGCGGGAAGAAGTCGCTCGCTGACAAGCGCCTCGCCAGAGCGCCGAAGCTCCGAGGTTTCAGACTGCCGCCACTCCGCTTGCCATAGCAGGCAGCGTGCAGCCGGAGCCTATCGCAATCGGCATGGATTACTCCGTCCGCGACGGCCGTGCTATCGAAGCGGCAGCGCGTGCGGCAGCAGGCTAAGGACCTGCAGACGACTGCTATCGGTACACATTTTTATTCCCGCCCTTGTCTCTTCGAAGGACAGGTAAAGTTTCCCACGCCGGCATTATCAATCAAAAGATGCGGCCGCTTTAATGAGCCGAACAGGGGCCACCACGCTCTGTACATTTGTCAGTGCGAACAGTTACCCGTTTCGCAGATGATTACTTTTACACATCATTTAAGAGCGGCCATCATGTCTACCATCACACAGAGGAAAGAATATCGGCTGCCGTCCCAAACACTGTCCAGCATTGCCAAGTTGGAATCTATGCGAAGCGCACATTTTAATGGAAGGCTGGATGTCTAGCATCTAATGGGAGATTTCTTTTCCCGCCACGATGAGAAAAGTAACCGCCACGGCCGTCGGCCGGCACATCCCCTGCGTCGTGCTCGGCAGCACGACTGAAGGGAAGCCCCTCACTACCGACAGCCTTCACATAACATTTATGTAGTGTTGTTCGTTTTCGGGTAAACCCCAATTTTACTTAATTTTTACACCCCCAGCATGTTTCGAAAGAACTGGGTTACACTCGATGTTTCGCCGAATGGACCTTTCAAAGTTGCGATCATGCACTGACGGTCCGCCGTTCTCGTGCGCTGACACAATCACTGACACAATCGCAGCGCTGATTGTGCGCTGACAAAATCGTGGGCTGACGGTCCGCCATTTTCAAGCAGCACTTGCTGGAAGCAAGCTCCATAAACACAGCTCCATAAACCAAGCTCCATAAGGAAGCTCCATAAACCTACCTAGCCAGTGGGAGCTGTGATGTCGAGAGAACTTACTCCCGGCTGAGGTACGTTCAACGATCGGACAGGTTCCGGATGGAGACCGACATGTTGCGCATGCAGATGATAATGTATGCACACAAGGATGTGTAAAAAGATCGGTAACCAGGTTTTTGTGAACAAAATGTTTCATTTGTTAGAAGTTCTCAATGGCCTTTACCGTCATCATTACTGATTCATTTCCAAAGAAACACCAAATTTCCGAGAGTATTTGCTAAAAACCATAATGTCCCCCCGATTAAAAGCTTGAAACAACCACCTTCTGATCGAACAGAGCGCATTACAATGCACATCTTTAGATTTAAAAAAACAAAAAACAAATTTCAAGCTGGTTTAAAAAGAAACTATTTTCCCCGATCATTAGTCTGAAAGATAGCACCCGATTTTTACCCCCCCCCCCCCCCTTCCCACCCATTTTAAAAATAAGAAACCCGAAACAGAACAACCCTACATTTATGCAGCGCGACCTCAAGTCAAAAAATGGAGTTTCCCGTTCTTCAAGTCTTCTTGTTTGTCCGGTCAGTGTTTGTCCTCACAGAACTGAATTTGGCAAATGATGTGCTCCATTAGGCCACGCCTTGCCGAAGAAGTACCGCTGCATCGTTGAATAACTAATTACACGGGTTAAACTTCACAATGCAGCCGCAAACAGGTCTTCGACAAAATCACTTCGCTGCACCTTCAAAGGGACCGAAAGCAAATACAAGTTTAATTCATTCGAAGGACCGCAAGCCAGAACCACAAGAATCGTATATTCTGAAGCTTCCTGCTTCGTTTTCTTAGCGGGAAAGACCGCCCGTCTAAAGAGTTTCAAAATAATAACAGCAACGTCCGGGCCGCCCTGAGCCCGCGGCAGCCTATTAGGATCCACCGCGGTGTCGTGAAAACGGCAACAGCCCTCACAAAGCCGAGCGCTGTTTCGGGAAAAGGGCACCTGTCATTGTCAGACACGAAGGCGCGCAATCCAAAACACACGGACCTTCCTACCGCCGGAGGACCAGAGGGCGTGGTGCTCGTATACACACACACACGGCCAAGCGGAACAGCAGATGGCGCAACAAGAACACGGACGCCCGAAAAGGTGATGGCAGCTCCGGCCGGCGCTTTCGGCGGCATCCGAAAGCGAATGATTGCTGGCAGCCTCGCCGAGCGGCGACAGGGCGTCGCGGCAGACAAACTTCGTCGGTTCCGCGGCGGCTTCGCGCCGGGCGAAAGAACAAGCGGCGGTCGCGGCCAGAGACGCTCTTAGCGCTGCGGCAGCCTCCCCGCGGAGAGTGGGACGAGCGTGTCGAAACGCCGACAAATGGCCCCTTCCAGACCCCTTCTCTTCCTCGGCCACTTCGGGACCCGCTCGCGGCCGACGAGCACCTCGGCGGCGCACCTGCGGTCGGGCTTGCCGCCGCCGCACGACGAACCTGCACCCGACGCCGCGGCAAGCAGGTGCGCGCGCAGGCTCGTCAGAACAGAGGTTGACGAGGATTCGGGCCAAGATGTGGGGCTGACAAGGCAAGTATCGCTCCAAAGAGCCGTAAAAATCGTTACGCTAGAAATTCGACAGGAAGATAGGCCTGCTAAAGACTGCAATATTCTGATGCGTTCAGGCGGAAGAGCAAGATGGCTAAGACGAAACTGCACAATACGCGAAATTGCCGTTTAGTGTACATGGGCATGTTATTACTGAACGACCATGCTCGGAGATAGGAACACGGCCTCCAGCCCTGGACTTTAATTTGATAAAGTAACTAATGTGCACGACCCTTTGACACCCGCCGCGGTGGCACAGTGGCTAAGGCGTTCTGGTGCTGAGCACGAGGTCGCGGGCTCGATTCCCGGCCGCGGCGGCCGATTTTCTGATGGAGGCGAAAAGCCAAAACGCCCGTGTGTGTACGAGATTTCGCTGCACGTTAAAGATCCCCGGGTGGTCAAAATTAATCTGGAGCCCTCCACTACGGCGCGCCTCATGGCCTGCGTTGCGTCGGCGCGCTAAACCCTACAATCAATCAACGTCCCGGTGACCAACCCACAGCCGGGCGGTGGCGGTGGCCAGAGGCCGGAGCTGAGACATTTCACGGAACGCGGCCGCGAAGGTGACCACATGAGCGCCCTCGGCTAGACACGCGTGGAAAGAGGCCCGAGACAGGCGCACGTCACGCCTCGTCGCAGCTTGCGTAGTAGTGCTACGCGGAGGGCCAATATTCCTCGGCTCGGGTACCTCTTTTAGCGTCGTGTACGACACGATCGGACTTGATTCGGTTGATTTACGATCGGTGAAGCAAAGTGCAGTCCGGCCCAGGGTCTCGCATATAGGGCAAACGTTCGGGACAACAGTGGCGCCGCTGCCGCCACCATAGAAGGGGTCCAATTCGGGCACGTGCGGCGAGAGTCTTGAGAGCTGCCAAAAAAGCTTTTCCCGCTCACGGAACACAACAGACGTCCATTGTATTTCAGCGGCAGGGCATCGTGCGCGAGAACGTATACACACACGCGCGTGCGCTCGCACCCGCCGGCACGGAGCCTGGAACCCCGCGGCTGCGAGAGCGCGATTTTCCTCACGACTCAAAAGGGGGAACAAGAATCGCGGGGCAAACAGCGGAGGTTCGGCGCACCCAGGCGGGCAGGCCAGCTGCGATCAACGCCGCCGCAGATCGAGACTTGCTAATGATGTGAGCCAGCTGCGGACCGCGCGCAGATCGGTGAACAAGGCTGTTGAGTGAACCCGCCGGGAGAACGGTTATGCAACAGTCCCGGACTTCACGCCACTCATGCATGGGAAAGACTAGTGCGGTTCGGGCGTACAGCTTGTAGCATCGTCTATATTTCTCCCGTTTTCCAACACCAGAAGAAGGCGTTCGCGTGCCATTTTAGACCTGCCCATTTTCGTCACAAGAACCACCAAAGCGGCTACGTTAGAACTCCTTCGCAGCGCACTCGACGAAGTGGTTCTCACGGGAAAACGAGGAACGACTGCAAAAGAAGAAAGTAAACAATAAATTCAGTGCCATTCTACTCGGTGAATGTAAATGACAATCACAGCTGTTTCTCGGTTGCCGTGGTGACGGGACTGAGATCCCCGAAAAACACGAAACCGTAACACGCCGCACATGTAGCGACGCCGAATTGACTGACCACAAAATACCGCTCAAGCCGCTCCGCCGCGCCCGGAAATTGTTCAACCGGATTGTAGCCCCGTCGACGTCTTGCGTCTTCCGCGTCACGGTATTCGAGGTGGTGGTGGTGATGGTAAAAAACATTTATTGGGTATCTTAATGAGAATACATCGGAGGTATCGCGGCTCGATCGTCGTCGGTGGCCTCCTTCTGCAAATACCCTACGCTCGGTCGAGGCATTCGCTATTTCGGGGATAACTTACATCACCCCGTCCCTCTTACTGAACAAGGGCGACCTAGAGACCATTAATATCTTCGTAGGGATTCTAGGGAAGTCAGTAAAACATGCCATAGGACTACCCGTAAGCAAGGCAAGCACCTCAGGATGGGCCTATACAACAGAGCAGAAGAATTGATCGAAGGTCATCTATAGAGCCAAAGGCCAGATTCAGCCAAACTAAAGATGGACGAGACAAATTCTCAAAATTTGGTGGATGGCCCTCGGCGCGACCCGCAAGTGCAGGTACCAAACGACGGCGCCGTTGCATAATTACTCAGCCACTGCCCAGAGACATGAACCCCTCCCGTCACGGGGCCAGGAGAGCAGCGAGAGCACGAACGCTCAGCATTAACTTTGGGAAAGACCCCAGAGGCATATACACCCACGCCTCCCAGCCCAGAGGGAAGCCATACGCAACCTTGGTGGCATCAAGCAGAAATAGCCACCTGGCTGAGCTCAACTGTCAAGACCACGAACTTCACAGAAACGGAGGAGATGGCGATTGCTTTGGCCGGCACACACGATCGTCCCCAACTCGCAGCCAGCATGTCGGAACTGCCAATCGTGTTGTGTTCATCGACCCTCCCATTGCTTCGAAACAAAACATCAAATCGAAAAATCAAATTAGTGTGGACGGCCGCTCACGCCTCTATGAAGGGCAATAAACCTACGCACAAGCACCCCAGGCTGAAGAGGAAAACGTGGAGCACTGGCCGCCCATCACATTCAGGGAATTCACACAGCCCTATCGGCTAGGAAGACAGACACTACATCCACCTCATCCCAGCCTCTCTATAGAGAGACACAGACAGCCCTTCGCCTCATTCCGTCTAGATCTTTTCATATCACTCAACGAAACTAGACCTCGATTTCCCGGAGCACTGCACTGTCGAATCAAAATTCTGAATGTGACGTAAGCTCAGAATACCCGCCCTCCTATTTTCCCCTACCCCCTATTTCGCGGAGCAACGGGAGATCTTGATGTCCAGCTGCGCACTGGCGACACCGCTTGCGAATGTCGACAGGACGCACGCGGCGAGGACGTCGTATGGGCACCCGTGAACAAGGAAAACAGACAACTTCTTTAAGATGCCTAATAAATGTTCGTTCTCTCTCCGCCGCGTTCTCGGAGAGTTAGCGTATTTTGTCTTTGTAGGTAGGCTTCACTGTGCAACAAGTAATGTGAAAAAGCCAGCTTACGAAGACCAAGCTTACACCGATCTCCTTAAAGTAGGCTTCACTTCAAACACAATGCATTGCGGGGAATGAATATTTCCAAACGGAATATTCGCCATTTTATATGAACATATGAAGCACCGAAGGCGAACAGGTGGCCGAAGGGAAAGGGTGCGCGAAAGTGGGGGGCGGCTTTTTTTGCCCAACGGACGCTACAATTGGAGCGGAGACTTGGCCTATAACAGCTTCGCAATAAAAACGCTTTTTGGAAGTACGACCCCCAATAACAACCAACAAGAACAAACCGGCACGAATGCTGTGTCGGAAGATAATATCTTCAGTAGCATCTGCGCAGGCAGCCGATTGACATAAAGAGCACGTAACGAACGTCTCTTTTGCGCCGAGATTAAATTTCCACAGCAGAAAAAAAGACGTACGGGCAGAGCCACTTACCAAGTTCATCGAGTGTCGGTTGAGAGGGGGACATCCCATTCGTGGAAGGCAAATTCCTGCACACACAGAATAAAGCACACGTAAGTTTAGTCAGACCAGTCATCTACATGCATACTTCATAAGCGCGTGCAAGTAATCCCAACACCTACCAGCCCGACCTACTGTCAACAATTCAGCTGCGCACCCTATCACAGGGCTGTGGACGTACGAATGCTTGAGCGGCGCTCCCTGCAGTGTGTCTTCATTCGTAAGACAGACACGCCGAAACAATCGCTTAGGCAAACCACCTCAGCGATACCGAGTTTAGAGACAACGCCGAACCAACAGCGCCTACCCGTTGAGAAGCGATTTAAAATCACTTACACTCCAGAACGACTGCCCAGAGATACACGCGCTGAAAAAAGGGGCGAGCCCGCCCCACCAACACACCCTTTACAGGAAACACAACGCAACTAAACGCCGGCGCTGTGGCCCAGGGTATGCCGAACCAGCGGGGGGGAGTGGAGAACGACGTCGGCATCTTTCTCCACCACTGGCGAAAACACAAAAGGGCGCTGTCGGGCGGGGAAGCCGTGCTTCCGGGAGAGCAGGTATCAACGCGGGTCGTCCGCCCCGGCGGTTGTCACTGGGAACGCCGCGAGAGCATTTATTACGGGCACCACCATCACGGCGGGGGGTGGCGGCCCCGAGCACCACTTCAGGTGCGAGCAAAAGGAGTGAACCGCTCCGAGCGGGTGCCACCCCTTTGACGCCTCCGGCGAGCCCCCTCCCGCGCCGCCTTCCAGACAAATGAGTTCCGTTCCGGGAAACGTTATTGAAGTGCGGGGTCTCGCACCCCGGAGTGCGTAGCGCTGCTCTCGGCGTCGACCTGAACGCACCCGCCGCGCGAGCATTCGCAGGCGTGAACTGCTGCTCTTGCTCGAAGAGCAGCAGTACTTCGCGCCGCCACAACTGATGAGAGATGGAGGACCTTCAAATGGAGTTCTCGAAACTTGCACAGGTGGAATGAGCGATGTTTGGCCGGCCTGCTCTCCAGGGGCCAAAACGTTTCGACCACGAGAGGTGTAGCAGCAAGAAAAGGACGCAACCGCCCCCCACCCCCCATTGTAAGGGGCGGATATCACCGCGGGGAGAAACAGGTCCGCTTGGCAGCTTTCAGTGTTGCAGAAGCGGGTCTGGCGCGTTTAGGAAATTACAACGGAGAAGGTGCCACAGGTCGGAATTGACGGGAGAAGAAGTAACTGTAATCCGGTCGCCCGTAACAAGCGTACTCCGAGCAAAATTGCCCTTGACGCAATGGCGAGAACTAAAGCAGAAATAGAATTTTGCTAGAAATTCACAGATCCCCTCTAGGTGTCACCACCTGCAGCGACACCTGCCAACGTACAACTATGGGATTATAATGATTCGCAAAGGACGATATATGCCACGATACGGATTAGAGTTGCACGTTTAAAGCAAGAAAACCAAAATGCCAACATTCTACACGTGTCATTATCCGACACACATGTGCGGCAAATTGCCCACTACAGGGGAGGTTCTCTCTCTCTCTCTCTCTCTCTCTCTCTCTCTCTCTCTCTCTCTCTCTCTCTCTCTCTCTCTCTCTCTCTCTCTCTCTCTCTCTCTCTCTCATACAGGATCCTCCTGTCCCGAGGTGCCTGAGTGGCGAGGAGACTGGAGGGGGTGAAGAAAAAGATACGGGGTGAGGGTGAGGGTTTCGAAATTCATTTCGTCAACATAAATAATCGCCCTACTAGCGCAGACCCTACTGCATGAGTCGAAATGATAGCGTGTAACTTCTTTGTATGTACCGTTATTTCAACGCAGACGCCATTTTTATGTTTTTAAAGATACTTAAATCCATTAAAAAAGCACCCCCTTCAGAGTCCGCGAGCACGTGCGTGTGCATGCGTGCATGGGGGTTGTTACGAATGAGCCCGCCGCTGGGCTTTGTTTCAACACTCCTCGGCTGTGCAGCGAAGCCTCCACTATGTGCGCCTTTCAAGCAGCCCCCCCTCCCCTTCCCCCCTCTGTCGGTGACTCACGCTTGCACGTCTCGACTTGTCTGGATCTCTGGTGCCTATCTATCGGCGCGATCAACATTTGATGGTGTGCCGACGCAACACGTAGAGACATGCCCCAAGGACACAGAAGCCACGCGTCCGCTGCAGAGACTTCCTCTCTCCCCTTTCTCGGACTCAGCGTGCGCCGCTACTACCGACTGCTCACGAACTCTGGAAAGAGCGGTGTGTGTGTCTGTGCCGTTCGTAACGTGTGCACAATCTAGAGGGAACGCTTGTTTCGACCGTTAGCGCTTTGGGTATAAATACGACCGCCCTCAAGCGCTGTAGTTTCATTCGTGTTTGAGCAGAGAATCAATGCTGTCACTCTGCTCGAGTCCTGTAATGTAACCTCGCCCGTCAGGGCATTGTTCTTTGGCTTCGGCTCACCTCTCGCTATGAAGTAAACAGTTACGTTAGCCTACGGTTTCTGGACTTCACGGCTGCAACAGCGGCTGGCCGCTCGCTTCAAACCACGCTACCACACGTATCTCGGAGGCGACGGAGCTCGGCTCGGGTCGGCCTTCCCGTACGCAACAGGGTGTGTGTGTGTTTGCGCTTTGCTTTGCCATGCATTTCTTTCACTACTGCTTTCTTTCACAATCACACTTGTTCCCCCTAATTCGGGGTTCCAAGCCCTGTCATTACCCAAGCTACAGTTTCCCACTAAAGTGTTCCTCGTCTTTCTGCATGGCAAAAAACTTCGCCGTTCCCACGCTTTGAAACACCCTCCGCACACCTTGTCGGAATGAATGCGCACCTCGACCCGCAACGTCTCGCCACAGTGCTCCCACACCACCGGTCGTGACTGCAATAAATGACAGAACAGACACAAAGCGACCGTGTCAGGAGTCCTCCAACACGCATACAAGCCAACGCTCCGAATTTGGCCATGAAACGCATTCCTTAACTGGCACAGCTGTGGGGGCGACAACAACTGGCGAACTTCAGAGAGCTTTCAGCGACTGGACAGGATAGCTGCATATGCAGAGGGGAGGGGTAAGTGTTTTCCCCCTACCCCTAACTCCTGCTTTGACTCCTTCCTGTCCAGCGACTTGCCCCAGGACAGCTTCTCATCTTCATCCTGCGCTACGGAAACACAGCTCCTGTCGAGAAGGTTCAACTGAGGGCAACACCTACACTGCAGCATGCCCACACTGTACCAGGCTACCCGGGCTTGCCAGAACGCACCAGCAGCCCCCATTTTTCCCGCCCCAAACCTCGAGCAGTGGAAGGCCGGGTGGACCGGGCACGCAGGGCGGCAACCGCCGCAGGAATCCTGCACTGAGGGCTACTACCGATTTCAAGCGCGATAAGCTCCTTTATACATGAAATAACGTTTCACCACCACCACCACCACCACCACCACCAGGCGAGGCATCAGATAGTTCTTGGCAAGTTGGAAAACGCTGAGATTTTTCTCTTTTTTTTCTTTGAATTCTTATCATTTTGCGGTATCCAAAAGAGCGACCATGAATGCTCCACTGCTTACTTGAGCTCCTGAATTGAGCCTGGGACGGATAATCATCTGTTGTAATGCAGGGTGGATTACTAAACTACTGACCAAAGAACTGCAGAGTGCGTCTGCACCTTTGTATGCGCGTCTCCCGAACTTTGTGGATGGAGCACTGTCTATATTAGCAGTAAGCCCATACTGGCACACAGCGCGCATGCGTGAGGTAGGCTTTCTTCGCACACAGAGAACTCGCTCACGAGAAGCCCCCGGCACCATCAGCGGGTCATCTTCCGAGCTCCTAGCAGTGCCCGTACCGCGCTGCGTACGAAGCGTTGCGGCGAACAGGCCGGTTATCACTCAAGCCGAGCACATGCACCGACGGCCCCACGTGGGTTCCTGTTGCCCAACGACGGCTGCAGGACCCCCTGCGAGGCTCGGGCGAATCCGCGAGTCCTCCGCGGCAGCCGCGCGTGTTGTTCCCCGCGGGTAAACATGCCCGTCCCGGCTCCCAGAGAGGCGCGGTTGAGAGCAATGAAATGCACACGGGCACGACTTTGATTTATGGCCAGCCACGCCGTAACCTTTGTGCAAATCCCCCCGCCACAAACGGGGGCTGCCGCAGGCGGCCGGAACAGCCGGGAATGCTACCGAGAGCTCGTGGTCAAGTGGTGTTTTCGCTCCACGCCAAAGCCGTCGTGTTGGGTGTTTTACTATTTGTAGTGCACGCGTTATTGATGGATTAGCGCGGAATGCTAACGAGGAATATTAACATCAATCAGGAGGGGCGCTCAACAGTCTTTCCTCGTAGAAAGGAAAAGAAGAAGAAAGAGACGAACGCGGTTGCTGCGAGACGGCCGCCTTGCGGGCAACTCCAACAAGAGGAGGCCGCCGAGTGTACGCATTGCGGAGGCACGGCACGCAGCTGAGCTCGGTGCCAAGATGCCCCTCATTCTTTCTCTCGCCAAGGGAAACGAGCCGCGAATGTCGACGTGCAGAGCGGAGGACGGATTCGCTCGTGCCCCAGGCTGGAACGCGAATTCATCGCACTCAAGGCTCGTTCGACGAAAGGCCTTCACGCCGTGCCCGAGCAAACGACGGCATCGCTCACGGGCACGCACGTTTTCTGCCTCTCGGCGGCTCGTGGGACTCCAAGCACGCGTTGCCCGAGGCAGCGCCCGCCGCGGGCGAAAACGAGGGGCCCGGGAGGAACGAACCGCGCAGCCACCAGGGCAGGCCGAGCAACAGTCAACACAGGGTGTCGGATTCCCCCCTTCCCTTTCTCGCTCTCGGGCGCTGAGGAAGCCACCCGCCAAGGCCGCACGCCGAGCCACGAAGGCCGTCGCCTACAGGAACAACTGCGAACAGCAGATTCAAACGCATCCCTGCTCCGCAGGGCTGCGGATGAATGATGGAAAGATGCATAAAGAGTAAACTGCAAGACGGAGAAGATGGTCAAGAAGTTTATATTGCGCGAAAGTAAGCTGTGGACGGGCTTTTATTTTTACAGCGAAGCTGTTTGCCTCTCGTTAGTTGGAAAATTTGGCGCCTTGGGGAAAATTCTTCCCCAAGGCGCCAAGCGCATGCGTCAGGATAATCAGGTGTTGTGCAGCATACAGCTCAGTATTTGTGTAAAGAAAAAGCCACAAAACAAGCATTAAACCCGTGTTATGAATGATCAGGCACGGTAAACAATGGAACCCCCCCCCCCCTCCTGCCTTTGCGTATTCTGGAAAAGATTAATTTTGCAGCCGCTCTCGAAATGGGAGGGTGGTTGACGTCATTCGAGGGCTAGCGCATGCGTCAGGCTAGGCAGGACCCAGCGTTTGCCGCAAGGGAAGCCGAGCGCAAGAGACAAGCCCGCCGAGGCAATGAGGGGCCTTTCATACACTCCCCCATCAGCATGGGTAGTGGGTTTCAACAGCTGCGCTGGACATCCACTTTAGCAGGGCGGGACGGCGTCCATTTTTTTTCATCTGTAATTTTAAAGAATGTAACTATCCCACTTACTCATTCCGCGTGTAAAAATTCAGTGGGAACTGCCATTTACTGGCTGGTGAAAATTCCTTTATATTTGCTGGTTTCATCTTTTGCAACTCCTTTTTTAATGGCAACACCCATACTCGACAGCCTGCACCGAAACAGTTCTGAACCTTATTCTCGTTTTGGGGAAACTCGTTCGAGGAAATGTCGCGTGCAAAGCCGAACAGAGGCTTAATCAAGCCCACCTGAACACAAGTCGAGCACGCCCCGACTGCAACCAAGCAGTGCGGATACAGTAGACGGAGTATGCGAGAAAACCGGAAACTGAATCACACACGGAAGCTGGGGAGTGATGGGTACCACGATGGCGCTGCGCCCAACTAGTTCCGGTTTCGAGTCTGTTTTCGGCTCCGTTTACACAATGGTAGACAAACCTGAGTTCCAATTAACGAGATTTCTCTTATTAACCAGCTACAAGCCACCTGTTCCGTTCAGTCGGTCTGCGATTATTTAAATTTTACTGATGCCCCTGCCAGCGACACTGACGGAGATTAACTTTGTTCAGATTCTTCCCCAATAAAAACGGAAGTTACCAGAACGCCAACAAAGTAAAAAGAACCTAAAAAAATATACAAAGGAAGAAAACTTTACCATCTTTTCCTAAAGAAAGAGGGAAGCGCGAAAGCTTTCTGTCATCAGAACTGTCGCAAAACTGCGTTAAAACCTTCGCTGAAAGTGCGTCTAATTGGTCGTCAAACCTCCACAGACCCAAATCGCCAACGAAGGACGATTACATGCGACGATTTCTCGCGCACTAAGTAAACGCATCTACAGACGATCTAAATGTATACCGATACGCGGTTCATGAGACAAAGGTTTACTATTATACTCCTCCTTCATGATCGATGTATGTATTGTCTTATCTAGAACCGTTTCTTTTTCGCTATTTTCAAGTAACTGCTTTGACACAATGGAGGCCCTTTTCCACGCACGCGTTGTGTGTCCACAGATCTTATCAGAGCTTTTAGGTTGGCCAACCGGTCTATGGGGAAATTCATCGGTTTTTTTGACAGGACGCCATCGGTACCACTAAGAAAGCTTTCGTTTTAAAAAAAACGACAAATGCCCGGGCGTTCAAGGTAATGGAGACAGTTTGGTCGAAGGGTGCGTGCAGAACACGTTCACCCCGACATCTGGAGGCGAAAGTGCGACTTCCAACAAACAGCGTCCGAGAGGACCGTTTGTCACGACAGACAGGAGGAATAGATGGACCGCCGCGGCAGCACCACCACACCAGACATCCTGCGGGCGGTAAGTCGCGCGGCACGAGTCTATTGCAGGAGTAGACAGCTACCAAAGAAAGAAAAAAGGAAGGCCCAAAAACTGGGCCTCTACAGAGTGACCTCTGCGGCGTGCCCCAAAACAAAACGCCGCCCTCTTCCCGTGTTTTCACTCCCGCCTGCCCCCGGTACGACTCTATCGAGGATGAGGAAGATGAAAATGAGGGAGGGGAGGGGGGGCGGGGGGGACAGAGGAGAGGCAGACACGGCAGGAGGCCGAGCAAAAACAATCGCGTACGCCAGCGACGTCGGCAGTGCGGACCACCCGGAAAAATAATAATGCCGTGTCCCAAATCTTCGGCAGCAGCAGCGGCAGCTGAGAAGCAACACAGAGACGCCGGAGGCAGCACAGAGCCGGCACTGTCCTCCCCCCTTGTTCCTCGCCCGAAAGCGTGAGGCTCTTCTCCCAGATCGGAGAAAGTACGCAGTTATGAACAGAAAATCGCTCGGGGCTCCGACTCACGGGTGGTCCCGCGAACCTACCACCACCAGAGGAGGAGGGGGGAAGAAAAAGAAAAGGACTCGAGCGTCGCCCGGCTAAGAACACTTGACCCCGGCCCGATGCAGCAGCCGTTCGGCCTTCCGCAGGGGAAAGGGACCATCGTGCTCTCCACGCACGCAGAGGGCTTGAGAATTAGGCGTGTGCCAGGAGGGGGAGGAGGAGAGCACTTTCGATGATCGTCATTAAGAAAGTTATTGAAAAGGTAAATAGTAGCAAGCTTCGGTAATGGCCAAGAACACCCACACCGGCAAGAGAAAAGAGAAATTGCAGGAGACAGGGGATGCAGGAAAGGTTCGCGCACACTGGAGGATCATTCTGTCCAGGGGCACAGCGGCGGCGTAATCAACCTTATCCCACAAATAGGTAAGGAAAGCAGCGTCCGCACTAACTCCAGCGCGGTGCAGAGACGCCTTCTTAGGGCGGTTGCGAAGGCCCGCGGAGAAGGGCGACGGTTATGAAGAGCAGGCTGGCCGGCACGGCGCGCGTTCGCTTTCGATCAGGGGCCAGCCACTTAATCCCTGCACGGCACTCGGTGCGTTAAGGCCGATTCAAGCTGGAGCGTGGCGGGGCCGGGACGGGGAGGGGGGAGAAGCGGTGGACGCTTTAGTGCGTAACAGGTCGTTCGGCCCGGTGGCCCCGTTGCATCAATTGGAAAGTTATTGGCCATCAAAGCGGGAAGCCCGCGGCGGCGGCTCCCCAAGGTCGAATCGCTGCCGCCAAGAATAACTCTTCGCGGGCCCCCGAGATGCTCCAGCTCCGCCGGCTGCTTAGTATACGGAATGGCACGCCCACGGAAAATACGAAGGCAAGAACAAGGCGGACAGCCACCGCTATACTCCATGCTGGCGCTTCAGAAATACGCGCGCGAAAATTCTACTTACAAGCTCCAGCGCTCCGGAGTAATATATCCAGATTGTGTGTGTGGGGGGGGGGGGGGGGGGAGGGGGGGGGGGTTACGAGCTACACCTTGGCTATGGGGCGCGCCGTAGTGGGGGAATTTTAAACCACCCAGAAGTCTCTAACGTGCCCTCCAGAAAAACGGCCCTACGCGGCGTGGATCAAACCCGCGTCCTTGTGCACAACAGCACAACGCGTTAGCCACTGAGCCACCACGCATGATGCGAAATGTCAACGTCAGCTGCTCCTGTACGCCTCGAGCGCGGCCTGTAGGGGCGCCACTGCAATCCCCCTAGCGGCCCGTTTCGAAAGCAGCCGCGGGAGTTTCCGGCCCGCTCCCCACTGTCACCGCTGCTTTCGGGGTCCGTTCACGACTGAGATTTACCGTTTGTAGGCGCGGAAATACACATTTATGTGGAGCAGTCACTCAGTTCGCAAATGTGGCACATTTACGAGAGTGTAACTTTGTCTGACGCGATCTTAACCTGGTACATTCGGTCTGTACAAGCGTCAGGTTTGCATCACAGGTCGGCGTCGCGAAACCGGGATATTCATTCGGAGATGCTGTGATTCCACTGCCCTGAAATTTACTAACAGTGTCTCAGTCAGCAAAGTTCCCTCAAATGGTCATGCTATGGCTACACAGTACGATGTACATCAGTTTTGTGCACTTATATAATTTAACGGAGCACTCATACCTGACAACACGCCAGTTATGCTTGCCAATACCATACCTCAGATATTGCTCACTGCCCTGGACATACATTTCACCAGCATTCTACGAAATAAGTACGATGGATAATCTAAAATCATAGCCGCGATCTGCGCACGACAAAAAAAATTAATGCTGGGGCGTCTTTTCGTGAGCTGAGCGGCCGCACACATTCATATATGCTAGATATATTCTCCGCGAGCAGCGCGGAGAAGGGCTTGTAGAGTAATGCGCGTCCGCGAATAAACGTTTCTTCGAAGCATAGTCATATGACGCAGGGAGCCTACAGAATTCTAGCACAAACGGAAATCAGAGGGCCTTATCAGATATCCCGGCTCTTCTAACGGCACCTTTTATCAGTTGTGAACTTGTATACCTCAAAAAATGCGTCCGCCGAGTGATCAGCTGTTCGCTAAAGTCTAAAAACTAGAGTAAGGTGGACGCGTAGCTTGTGTGTGTAATTACTACAACGTTCATTCCTTGATTTCGCTCCACATTGGTACACAACGATAGTTAAGCGTCCTCCTCCCCCCCCCTCCCCCCTCCTTATGTCTCGCGAAATAGCAAAGAATTTCGAACATTTGTTGGTCTCGTGAGTCCTACCCGGCTGATTATTTTATTTGACAATACTGCAGGCCAAAAATTTGGCCCAAGCAGGAGAGGGTACAGCGCTAAATGCACGACACTATTCACATGAAGGGTACACATTGACAAGTATGAAAATGTTTGTCCCCAAAATTTAAAAAGAGAAATGTTTTTCTATCTCGGTGATGAAATCAGAACAAAGAAATAATTGTGCAGGGAGTGAATTCCAATCTTCAATTGTTTGAGGGAAAAAACTGTACTTCTAGCTATTTGTTTTTGCGAAGATGGGAGCCAATGAATGTTGGTGATTGTGACGAGTCCTCCTCGTTGATAGAGGTTTTACATAATCGGGTAGGTTTAGTTTAATTTCAGTTAAATTTTAATTTAATTTTCGTGTAAGTTTAAACGAACGTCTTTAGCATTTTAGAAGCTGCACTGAATTTTTTTCACTTCCGTGCGAGCTGTTTCTTCCGGACTTGCGGACCATTTATTTTTCCGTGGTTTAATTAACTTTTCTTGGTTCTTGCTATAAAGCATGCAAGAGTGCACATCTTTCACGACGCAGAGCCTTAGAATGTAACTAACATTTTCGCGTGGCTCATATTCTTATAAAAGGCACAAGTTATTATCAGGTATTGGGTAATCACATCTCCAAAAGATATTTTTCTACGACGTATGTATTCGAAACGAGGCCGCATTCGTTGTCCGCGCTGTGAAACGAAACACACATCTCATTGTGCCAGTATGAGGTGCAAACGAGGCTGCAATAAAATTCACTTGTGCCGCACATACTTGGAAGTGACAGCGGTGGTATGCTGCGGCCGTCGCCGACACCCATACCAGCGGCCAAGAAGGGCGCAGAACCGCGTTCCCTGATAGCTATTGTTGGCGTTTGAGCACCCTACCAAGACGCAGCGGCATTTGAAAAGCCCTAAACGAACTTTTTACTTACAGACGTCACCATAACAAGTTTTTTTATGGCGCGGAAGGGCAAAAAGAAGCGAAAGAGAAGCAAAACACTGCATGAGCCCCTATCAGCCGCGCAGCGCGAATCCCGTCGACGCCGCGGAGAAGCGGCGGCAGGCGGCGCTGCCATGTAGTGTAGCAAACGCTGGCACATGCCGTGGTCCATATGTATCCGTCCTTCCCGCTCTATTTTAATGCGAAAGCACTGCTATGTGGCTCATTATGCGAAAACGCCACAGTTCTAGAAACGGTGCACACAAAGTCCCGTAAATGGGGCAAATATATTCCCTGTGGCTTCGACCCAGCCCTCCGAGCTCGAAATGCCGCGCACCGCAGGCTTTAATACCGGCAAAAGGATAAAGCTTACGTATTCACTGCATTACAAAGCATATATTTGTTTCCTCGTTGTTTGTATTGTTGATATAATCTACACTATTTTTACAGAAATAAGTTTATTTGTTTAGCCATCTTGTAAAGCACTGACCAATCATCTCCCCTGTTGGAATGTGCCACACACTGTGGCACTCTACTGTGGTCGGATATCTTTCCGATGGACCACGGACTACTCGATCTCGGGAATCAGAATGCGCATACTAAAGGCCGCCACAACGGCGCCAGGCGAGACGCAAAGAGGGCCCTTTTACTTCGCAAACTACACACTTGACGTAATACGAAACGCCGACGGGCGATCGTGACACTGTTGCAACAGCGGGAACCACGATCAAGTCTCGAGCGTTTCACCGTTACCGGACATCCCACACAGCGCAACTCCCTGCGACAGGCGGACAGAAAATGCGAGCGGTTCCGGCAAAGACGTGACACAACGGCCGTCACGACGCCCGCATTCCAGGGCAGCCCGGGGGAGCGCAGCTCACAATCCGCATGCACGTCCGTCTCGGCCGGCTAGGTACACGAGACCCGCGTCGTCAAGCGGTCAAGAGTTGGGTGATACGTCGCCGAGGCGCAGCCGCATTCCACGAGCCCACGGTACGACATGGGCGCGGTTGATAATATAATTTCCGGCACTTCAAAGGAATTCCGTTAAACTCGGATCAGAGACGGACTCCGCAAAGCAGATTTGAAAAACCGTAAATATGCAAGCTGCCCTCGTTGCGTCACCTATCGATGTAGCGGAATTGCTGATCACGACGCGTCTAGACATACGTATACGAACAGGAGGTTGTGTATACGAACAAATACTTGGGTTTTTGTGCCAGACCTGCACCGCATATTTTGATAACAGCTGTGATTTAAGCTCACCATCTTATGCCGTTAGCCCGTATATAAGGCTTCTGCGTTCAGACACTGTAGACGTGCCCTGTCCATGATTATTATTATTATTATTATTATTATTATTATTATTATTATTATTATTATTGTTGTTGTTGTTGTTGTTGTTGTTGTTGTTGTTGTTGTTGTTGTTGTTGTTGTTGTTGTTGTTGTTGTTGTTGTTGTTGTTGTTGTGACGATGATGGTGATGATGACGACGACGACGACAACTAAACTGCGCCTCCCAAGCCGATTCGTCGCTCGACATGCAGCAATCAAGGAGCCCTAGGCATTTTGTCAAGCTGCTCCATGCTGGTTGAGCAAGCGGTAGCATCAAGGACGGCACATGGCTACCTGTAAGAAGGCTCCACACCCACAAGGCTCTGTCAAATAAAGTCTCTCTTTATCTCTCTCTCTCTCTCTCTCAAGCTGCGTCCGAAGGGCGCGGGCTGCTCTGCCAACCCTTGCTTTCACTGCCGCGTGGCCAAGTCTGGGTCCCAGTTAATGAACCCTGGCTACAAAGCGAAGTGCGAGTAACAATCCAGCAGCAAAAAATGAATATCTGCTCTCCCCTGGAGCTAATTAAACACTGGTGGGCCACACTCAAGAACCTTTAGCGTCTTCAGCTCATACACGCGGTCGCAATCAACTGTTCGCCAACGAGGGCACGCCTCCTTTGGTGGCGTTCCTGTCGCTAGACGTCACGTATACGAGCCGGCTAGGGGCCCCGACGGTCGATCAAATTTCACCATGATCGGCGGGCGCGAAAAGCAACCCTTCCGTCACGGCGGCCCGATCAGCCGGTGAGCACTATCCGCTCACAAGCTGGAGAGGCATCCGTGTGACGGACGGAAGGAGTGCCCCGTGCGTGGACGGCTTTCCAGCTGCCCCTGTAGTGCGCGTCTACGGTACGGCGGGCCATCCCCAAGGAGTTGAGGCGGCGTGCCGCCCGGCGGGCCAGACGCCACGCCCGAGCGACTCCGCAAGTCCGGACACATTCTTAGGCCGCTTCGCGGCAACCGCACGACACTCCCGACATTGCATGCGCTCTGATTTCGTTCTCGCGGGGATTCTCGTCTTTCTTCAGCGGGAACAATGCATTAATGCAGTTGTGTCGAGCTCCTGGTTCGATCAAGTGGCAGCCCTTCTGCATTCCTTGCGTCGCTTCCCACCTGACTTTCTGTCGAGGCATGCAGGACCGGGAAAATAAACCTTAACTGAAAAAAAAAAAAAAAACATCCGTGAACTGTCTCTAAAGAAGAAATGTCTTCAGTCAACTGAAAAACGCGCGAATAAACAAAGTGACACGTCTCTCACTGAGTGAGTAGCAATAGAACGCATGGTGGCTAGCACTTCCTTCAATCTTCTTGCGTCATTTCCACGGTGCAGAGAGTTTGATAATTGGACACTGAAGCTGGGCTTCTTTCTCTTATTGTCCGTGCAAACAATTTTCCCGCGCCCACGTCCCTCGCCGGTGGGAATCCTGAAATGGCAAGTATTTACGCTATGAAGGTTCATTGTAGGGTTTAACGCGCCGACGCAACGCAGGCGATGAGGCGCGCCGTAGTGGAGGGCTCCGGATTAATTTTGACCACCTGGGGATCTTTAACGTGCGCCGAAATCTCGTACACACGGGCGTTTTTGCTTTTCGCCTCCATCAGAAAAGCGGCCGCCGCGGGCGGGAATCGAACCCGCGTCCTCGTGCTCAGCAGCGCAACGCCTCAGCCACTGAGCCACCGCGGCGGGTTTTACTCTATGAAGGTTCTTTACGTACTAAAGACCGCTGAACACAGTGAAATGCATGGGTAAATGTTTACAAGTCTCCAACGCACACGCGGTATGCCGCACAACGCAGTTAACCCTTCATAACAGATCAGTCAAGCTTGCAAACCCGCGTTACCCGTGTGGCCGACGACCGTCACTCCGAGGAAGCGCAGCGCGCATATCGAATACGCTGGGGCGAGGGAGCGCATTGCACGCACGCGGCAAGCACAAAGCGCCGACCCCACAAGAACGTCATTCGCATCGCAGCGGGGGAGCCGAGGCATAGCGCTTTGCATAACGCAGCGACACAGGTCGGACTGAAGAAGGGACACGTTCGGCGCCCACTGACTGCAAACGCGCAGCGACGGTTATCGAGCGGCTCCGGGAGGCAATGCGAAAACAAAGCAGCGCTGTTGACTTGGCCGAACCAACGAAGAAAACAAGCGACCGGTGGGAGCGTAGGTCAATGGTAAACCGACTGCACACGCCGCCGTTGCCTTGAAGAGGGGGCAGCGGGCCCTTGGAGAGCGCTCGGCAAGACCACAAGGCAGACACAAGGCAGGCTGCGTTGCTCTCTCTCCGGTCGCGATCGGCCCGCAGCCGATTCATCGAAAGCCGCGGGGCGGCAGGCCTTGGAGTTCATGCGCCAAGTCAGTGTTTGCACAGCGGGGTCGATTCGTAGTAACACGGCACGCGGCTGCGAAGCCAAACCTGCTTTCGCTGCTTTCCGTTCCGACAAGCGCACGGCCGCGGACCGTGACCTCGCCGAGTATTGACGAACCGAACACGATGCTCGCGCCACTCGATCGTCTACACGGCGGCCAAGACGTCTGCGCGGCTGGACACGGCAATGATCAGCGTGCGTCCAGCAACAGAAACGTAATCATCCGGCCACGACAGGTAGATCGCAGCGGCGACGTCACTGACTCAAAGTTTGGCGCAGCAAGTGAAACATCCGCGTAGAACCACAGCGGCCTGTTGTTATGATCTAAGCACTGCGACGCAACAGTTGCGCCGCTTCATTTAGTAACTTATTCAAAGCTTCTTCATACTTCTTGCGTTGTTTTGTGCGGTCGAACCAATTGCGTATAGACCGTTGCACTGACTTCAGAGTCCGCAAGCTTTCTCAAACGGTCCCGTCTCTCACCTGGGATTTTTCTAGGGGACAGCTCCGTTGCCCTAACAGGCATTTCGTCGCAAGCCCTTTGGAGTCCTCCCTCTTTTTTTGTGTGTGTGTAAAATTCAGTCTTTTTACCTTTCACTCGCTTAACTTCAGCGATCCTGTTTGCGGCAGGCCTTTTTAGCCCGACGTAACTTTCCCAGACTGCCTTCCTTTCAGCGCAGGTTACACAAATGACGCGGTATAGCTGACCGCTCTTTAAACTTTTGTTCGCGCACACGGTCAGCCACCCGCTGCGCGTGTACATGGTGCGAAATGAGCACAGCCCTCCACCTCCCGCGTAAACGTCACTGCAACGCGATTGGAGTCGTCTCCTATAAGCGCTGTTACATGCACTCCATCATGCGTCAAGGGAACCCTGTTCACCCGAATTAATAAGTACGATGAGGATGTCTTAATGCGCGGAGATTCAAGGGCTATTTCAAAACTTTCTTCTACAGGGTGTTTCAGGGAAGTCTAATTTTTTCAAAATTGGCTTTCGGGGGTAAAATTGCTTTTCTTACGCGAAATGATCAGGGACCATTGTGGACGCAGTAAAACGAGTTACAATTGCGATGTAGGGTAACAATTACTAGCACTTGTTAATAAGGTTTTTAATCATTGCGGTGAGGCGCGCGACTTTAATGTGGAAATTTTAGAGGACCATCAGTCAACCCGACATCCAGCGTTCGATTTGCGAAAACGTAATTGCCCGCAGGCCTATATGGGCTGAGTACCTCAGTCCTCTGGACGCGCGCATCTGGAGCGCGGCGGCTGCAAAGCGCCGCAAAGCCATGCCCACGTGTTGACGTCACTATAACGTCACTAAAAGCCCGCCGCCCTACTTGTTCGAGGCAAGATAAAGCTACTGCCGGGCTAGAGCAGAGGCGCTCGCCCGCTTTAGTCCGGCCGTAATAAATTCCAGGCGTGTGCATCACGTGTGCAGCTTGAGTGACGTCAACACGTGGCCCTGCGTTTGAGGCGCTTCGCAGCCACCGCGCTCCAGATGCGCGCGTCCAGAGTCTCAGCCCACAGGACTGCAGCCAATTACGTTTGCGCAAATCTAGCGCTGGATATCGGATTTACTGATGGTCCTCTACAATTTTCACATTGCAGTCACGCGCCTAACTGCAATAATTAAAAAAGTTAATTAACAAGGACTTATTATTTGTTGTGATAAACACTAATTGTAACTATTGCGTCCGCATGACCCCTATCACTTCGCGCAAGAAAAACAATTTTACCTCCGGAAGCCTATTTTTTATTGATTGATTGATTGATTGATTGATTGATTGATTGTAGTGTTTATCGCGCCGACGCGACGCAGGCGATGAGGCGCGCGGTAGTGGAAGGCTCCGTATTAAATTTGACCACCTGAGGATCTTTAATGTGCGCCGAAATCTCGAACACACAGGCGTTTTTGCTTTACGCCGGAAGCCTATTTTTTAAGTCTACCCTGAAACATCCTGTATAACGAAGGGTTTCGAAGGACAGCTCGCACTCTGCAGAGTGGACGGCACGCGTATACACAAAGCATATGCACGCAAAAAAAAAGAACAACAACATACAGGAGTCTTCCCAGAGGAAGCAGGAAGAAGAAAACACGTACAGGCGCAACAGGCAGGCATAACCACCGATAACGAGCACCGTCCCCAACCACTTTTCCATCTCCTGCCCCCTTTATTCCTACGCTCAGGTGTAGTACGCGTACCCGAGAGAGAACCCGCCAATTCACCGTTTCGCGGCGTACATCCCCCCGGGGGTCTTACACACGCACAATAGCCGGTCGAGAAGACGAACCCGGAAGGCGCGCTTTCGAAGCCCGTCCCGTGTGCTGCGGTGGGCGGCCAGTGGGAGGGCCGAGTGCGCCCTCGAGGAGCAGCGCACCTGCAGGCCACGACGCCTCCAGCAGCACGACGTGCCCGAAGCGAAAGCGAGCCGACCACACACGCCCGTGACCGTCCTCAATGAACGGTCTCCGCGACGGGTGATTGCTGCTCTTCGAGGAAAAGCCTATCCCCTCCTCGTGTACACATCCACTGTCCTCGAAACGACCCTCTCCGCCTTCTCCGTTGGCAGCGGGTGTCTTCAGCGCAGTTCGTTCTTACGTTCCGCGGTGCATCCGTCTCGCGAAGAGTTCGCGAAGCGCACGAAACGCCGATAAGCGTCATGTGCTTTTTGCAGAGGAGGCAGCTTTTCACAAACTGTGTAGGAAACAATAAATACGTTTACTCTTCCTTGACGGGTGTTGGCAGCATATGCTGGTCCAAAGAAAGGGCAGTGACGATTTGTAGGTCTTTCGCAAAGCTATTCACAGCGGGCTGTTTTCTCTTGCGCTCGTACGTATACGAAGTGCAGACGTCTAATGCCAGCCCTTCGTGAACCACTTCATTTCGCTGAGCTTAGCGGCGAAGCGCTACCAACAGTTACATGGTCGGTGGCAGGTAACCTGCATGATGCCGTGTAGCACCATGCACATGTTTTGCCTACGAAGTCAGGTCGGCTCGCGACAGCCTCTTGGGCTACCACGAGATCACCACGTATTACCGCCTCTCTCGCCTCCGATAACCCCCGCCCATCTTACTTACATGCTGTACAGTACATACTCTGTTTTCTTTTCTTTTCTTTTTTTTCAAATGTGTAGTTGTATGTAACGGAAGCTCTGATCAACTCTAATGAATCTGGAATGGATCCGTTACTAGCCAAAAGGCTAAGGATGCATACTCCCATGCGTGTAATTCGAGACTATGAAAATAGGCTATAAAAGCAATCTTAATTTCATTTCAAACGTTGTGCATTATTCTTTATTCAACTTATACCTACACCACCCGAAGGCGTTATTGCGGGATTACAGGTTCGAAAAAAAAAATACTTTTTTTTTCATTCACAGCACACACTTGTACATATAAGAGCCCCCCCCCCCCCCCCCCCCCCACTCACGTGTCGATTTAACAAAAAATAAATTTGCAAAAAATCCAGTCGCGGGACGGTCTTTTCTGAGTTTGAAAGAATGACCAATTCGACGTGACACGTAATAGGGCGTCTGTGATTAAGTACCTTTGCTAATTCCAGTTTTATTGTGCTATGTTAACTACAGAAGTTTTAATCGCGATTTTCATCGACGCGATGAAAGCAGCTCCCAACTCAATTCTTTTCTTCATAGCGGTACAACTTTCCCACCATTGGTATAACTTAGCACCGGAGCCTGGGCTACGAGGCGCGCCGTAGTGGAGAGCTTCGGATTAAAATTGACCATCTGGGAATCTTTAAAGGGACATGCAACCTACTTTTATAAAGTGAATGCCACCTAGTTCAAATGAAGGCCAGTGTTTGATATACTGGGGTAACCGCAAGAAATTTCTAAATAAACAGGCGGAAATAACTTTATTTTTGCAGTAAATTTCTGAAGTCTCAAAGGTGGCGACAAGTAGTGTCTAAACACGACACTCGCTACGTGTCCAAACAAAAACAACTCCGTCGATTTCAAGGCGTGATTCAAAAACCGCATGAGGGAACAGGAAAGGTTGCACATTATTGCTGCTTTAGCTGGGGACAACTTTTTAGACACCTCTTTTAAGCTCACCCGCACATTCTAGCCACCTTAGCGCAGTTAAAAGTGCGTTGCTGCGCGGCTCACTGCCATGGCTGTCAGCATTCGCTTTGGCTGGTAGATGTAAATATTCTGACTTCAAAACTGCTAGGGAGCTATCAGCAAAACCGCTACGCGTGAAGGTGCTGTAAGAGATGCCCTTCCATTTGGGAAAAAGAAAATATACTCGACACAAATCGGTTGCCTCTCCCTAAAAGGGACCGTGCAACACTTTCTTCAACTTTTTATGAAGTCTTAAACTCCTGGAGAACGTAGTCACCCAACACACCCATTACTCAGATTAGGGGGTCGCAAAGTACCTCAGCCAAAAATTACTGCTCTATGCCCATCAGATAACTTGTAAACTCGCTCGAAAAATTTTCCTTCCTTTCCCGGTCTTGACGTACTTCGACGGCTCGAATTACGTCACTAAGGCCATTTGGCGCCTGTCGGCCGGTTTTCCTTCAGTTGCAGCAATGGACGTTTTCGATAGCAACGTTTAAAAAAAGCCACAAAAACAAAGCAGAAATGGAAGGCGTATCTGGTGCGACGAGCAAATCACGCAGTGCCGCTCCCTGCTGGCGATAACTGCTGCTTTCGCAATGCCTCCAGACGCGAAGGAAAGAGTGAAAGCGCTAATCGAAAGTGTTGCAGGGTCCCTTTAACGCAATCTCGACACACGGGCGTCTTCGCTTTTCGCCTCCGTCTGAAACGGTGCACCGCGGCCAGGATCGCACCCGCGTCCTCCATTTCAATTTCAGTTATGTACGAGAAATACTGCACCTGCAACCGGAAGCGAACGACGCTAGCAGCTAAGGTTAGGGGCTCCAAGTCGCAGTCACACGACACTCGCACTAAAAACCTCAGTTCTTAGATGCACTGAACAATCGCGGAGGCTCGCGCAGCTCTCCGCTCAGACTTCAAAGTGAACAGCGAGCGTTGTGAGCCACCCTCTCCCCCAGCCACTCCCCGGCTTACAACAAGCGAAAGAAAAGGGGAATAGAAAGGGGGAGGAGGGAATGGCATTGCAGAGGAGAGAACGCACGCCTTGACCGAAGAGCGCCAAGAGTGGGAAGGCATCGCAGCGAGGGACGTACGTCGTCTAACGACGCACAGCGAAAGCGGCGTGCGCGGCTTGTCACGTCGGCTGCTCGCTGTGTCCCGCTGCTGCGCCGCAAAGAAAGCCTCTGGCGGGCTCAAACTTGCTCATTCAGCGCCGCAGAAAGCGGCGGCACAAAGGGGGTCGTTGCCGCGACCGGCGCGGGTCAGTTCGGCCGACTGGGCTCCACTGTCAGCGGCGAACACACGGGCTCGGGAGCCGAGAACTGCTGAGACAATGGCGTTCGTCTCACGCCAGCGGTGACAGTGAACAAGGTCACCGCCACGCGTCCATTCTGCGGGGCTGGTGACGCCTCGGCGACCCGTGAACCCAGCTCATTATCGACCTCGCTACTAACGCCACGCAGTGCTTTCCACGGCCGGCCCCCGTGCCACCAACCCCGGTGGACAGAATTAGACCACTAGATGAGTGTGACCTAGAATGAGTCCCGTGCGGGTGGACGCGACGACATTTACGCCCAGGAGGTACGGGTGCCGATTCCTGCATATTTGACAAGGGGGACCGACTACTGTTATACCCTGTCCAATGCCCTTAAACCAACGTTCACGAAGGCAACACTAACCATGCCCCACGCGCTGCTTGCGCTGCGCCTCAAGTGACACGCTCCACCGGCGGTATATGCCACACTGCACGTAACTAATTCAAAGACTCGGCCCCGGAGTTCAGCGGCTCCGAATGACCGAGAGAAAGCCATCGAAAGCGACCACCGCGGAACACAGGCAACAACGCCTCAACTTTGCGAGAGACCTGGGACTTTAAAAGGCAATGTCAGCGCCCCGGTGAGTGTTCTCACCGATTCACTGCAAGCGAGCACACGGGCCAGCGAGCGCGAAGACCAGAGGTCGGCTGTAAAGGATACTCCTGGGAAAATCGACGCAAAACTGCCACACGCCAACTCATCTATAAACTAGTATATGCACGTCGTCACGCGAAAAGAACCGCCGAGCGGGCAGAGCCCAGCGAACGCTGTGTGCTACGAGCGAGCTACATCGTGGAACCGGGTCAGGGCAAACAAACAAACAGAACGAAAGCAACAACAAAAAAGAAACGGCCAACAACGCTGCCTCGTGAATTAAGCGCTGGAGGACCAAGTATACGAGAGCGCGGGCGCACTCGCCCTGAAGCGCGTAGACTAATTGAGGGTCGCCGGCGTCTTTACTTCCAATTAGAGAAGCAAAAGCGCCGTGGAAGATTCGGCAATGCACTGGAAAGGAAAAGGTTCCACAGCCGAGATTTTTCGGAGCGCCCTGAAACGCTCGGGCGCGCATCCTCATTAACCTAAAACGGCGCATCCCACTCTGCGCGGAGTGGGCATTCAAGAAAACAGGCCGAGATAAGAGTAATCGCTGCCGCCAGCGCGGGCTCTTTAAAATTCCGCCAGCACGGAGCGGCAGCGCGTTGCGGGGCCGGAGCATTAGCTGCGCCTGATTGTAAGGTGCATTTTTCTTGTCCGGTCGCACTCAGAGATAGCGTATACGCGTCAGCCCATGCAAACACCCAAATTTCCCTCGCTGCACTAGTGAGTCACTCGCGCTCTTTTAAAGAAGCAGGAGGGAAAAAAAAAGCGTGGCGCGCAGTGCAGGGGTCTAAATTGTTCCACGACCGACCAGGGTAATGCGTCCCGCCCGCATGTTGCTATAAGAAGCAACGACACTCCTCAGCGACCTGTGCGGAGCGTTTTCCAAGCGGCGACTTTTTGAACAGGTTGAATTTGTCTCGGAAGAGAAACCCACGTGGGAACGTATCGCCAGAGCGAAAGCCGTATACATCGGCATTCGAGAACCCCCCGAGAACTCCAGGGAGACTAGCATCGTGACCTGCTCCTCGTGTCACGCGCCAACGAGGCCCACAATGCAGCACATGCTGTGAGAGTGCTCGGGGCTCGCGGCGGAGAGAAGAGCCCATCTTCAGCAGCACATCAAGACTCTCCAGGGGTGGGCATCGCCTCTTCTGGGCCGGGCTCACCCAAAAGATACTGTTATGTCCCTGTGGACTTTCGCTAGTACCACGGGGACACACAAGAGGATGTAGACTCTCACCACCTTTGCCGCCTTCACCATCCCTGACTATAGACACTGAGTCCCCCCTTCCGAATAAAGAATTATAATAATAATAATAATACATAATTAAATCTTAAATGTGCCTAACCTATGCTCCGAAGATCGCCTCCACCTTACTTCACCACTGTGATGACGCACCTTGAGGATCTCCCCTTCTAGCAGATCTAAAAGTCGGTCCTACTATCGTTAGGACGTTGCAAAACATAACACAATTCATACACAGAGAGCGTCCCGTCCTCTTTGAGTCTGAACAACCTCCATTGCAAAGTAGTTACTGGACTTGGGTGAAGGCCGTAGCATGCAGCGGATGTTTGCGAATGCAGTGGCGGATCCAAACATTAGGGGAAACGGGGTGTCCCTAGCTTCCACACTACTTAGAACATGCACCCGAACCAGTGCCGTATACAGGGGTGGAAAGGCATGCCCTTCGTAATGCTGGTTAAGATGGAGCTGATATGCGCCATTTAGCTTAAACGACAAACGCTAGTTCAAGATAGCGCTCGTCCTTTCCGAGCCTCCCAGTTTTTTTTCCTCGGCCAATCGTGGAACCTTACATGGTACTTCCAACACCCTAGAGCAGCGAACAATGACGCCCCCTCCCAACACAGCGGGAGAATGGTTCGGAGAAGCTCGCACCGGGTCTTTTGGTACGAGGGGATTATGGCGCGGGGTACAGTTCGCGGAGCATTTCAGCCACGGAACTAACGTCGCAAGGCTTCTCCGACAGGGCTTCTGCACGCAGCGAAATCGTGCTACACCCATTCATTTCCAATGCATCTTCTCTTCGACAAGCGTAAGAAGCACGTCAGCAGAAGCTGGAAGCGCACACAAAAGTCATGCGCACAGGTTGTCGAGCAACGAAGAGGCAAATGGACCGGGGATTCTTCACTCTTCTCTCGCTTTCCCCACTCACACGACGTGCCTCAGGCAGGCCTGCCACCCGGAACGGCGTTTTTGTGGGAACGCAGTCGAGACGGTACTCGGAACCCTCACCCTCACCCTCCCCCCCCCCCCCCCCCCCGCCCCCCCTCTTCCCCGAGCTCGTTCCGAGAACCAGCCCAGGAGGGACACAGGCATACAGGCAGGCCTGAGCAGACTACGGGGCTTCCAAGCAGCACTTCCCAATCTGCATGCGACCATTCGCGGTGGTTCTGCTGGACAGTGCAGGGGCCTTCCTTCGAAAAGCCTGATAGTGAGAACCACGGCAGTCGCGCGACGGCGAGCCGAGACCCAGCAGAGAGACCTTCCATTCCGTTTGGGAGACGATAGACAGATTGCGTCGCGAGGCCCTGCGCAGGAACAAAACGAAGCCCCAAAAGGCGGCAGCAAGAGCGGTAGCGGCGCGCCGGGGAAGAAAGAGCCTTTGCGGGGAGGGATCCCCAAAGCAACGCGCCCTGAAGTGGGTCCGCCACCAACAGACGTCCCGAACAGCGTCCGCCTCGGCGCGCGAGCGAAAGAAAGCGAGGGGCGGCGTTCCCTTGATGCCCAGAGAACAAGTCAAGGCGACCAGGAGCGGCAGAGCGGCAGCAAGCCCAATCTGGCTTGTCATCTGCCTGCCGATATCGAACGTGCCTCCAGTGCTTAGCGCAAGAAAGCCGGGCTCCTTACTTCGAACGCAAGCGGGGAACGCACGCTGAAGAGGACGCGCCTCCGGACTGCGCTTGTCGTTAGCGCGACACCCGCGAGTTCTCAGACAGGAGCGGCAAGAGCTGCCGCCGAGGCCTTTCGCTCAAAATGGCAGGCAGCGCTTCTAAGCCGCCTAATCCCATATGCACACAGAGAGAAAAAAAAAAAAAAAGGTCACGTGCAGGACTCAGCGGCGCCGAAATGACGATGGGGCAAGCGAGACGACGGGTAAGATAAGTACAAGAAAATCGCGCGCAGGGAAGCAGCATCAAGCTCGGTGAGTGCGCGCGGACGAATCAGAAGCAAGACGTAACAGGAGACTTCAAAAACAAGGACGACCGACGGCTACCTGCGTCCGCCTCTTGTCGTTCCGCGCAATTACGAGCTTCCCCCAGACGACGTTATCCGGGAAGAATCTCGGCAGCAACAACGCAGCAGTGACAGGCCTCTTGACGTACCGAGCCGCGGCAGCTCTGTTGTCTTTTTTCCGCCCAGGCTGTCCCAACCACCCCGCGTCTGCGGGGACGACAAGAACGGCAGCAATGATCTTTCTAAACAGGTCTCTTTATTACGACAAGACGCCGCTGACAGGTACTGAGGGGGCAGCTCCACGTGCGTTCGAGACCCGCTCCGAGCGGCAAGTTCATTCGAAAAAAGGGCGACTATTCCTTTCCCAGCCCAAGAACGAACAAGCGCCGCCGCCGAGAGACACGCTCTTCGAACGAGACAGCCGTGGAGAACGTCATCCGGGTGCGGCAGAGCTGCGGAGAGACAGCAGCCGAGAATGGAACACGTGCAGGGGACAAGACGAAGAAAAGCAAGAAAGCGAACTGTCGCGAAGCGCGCGCGTCCCAGCGACGGGTCTGGCAAAATAGCAGTAAATGAAGATGGCGAGGGCGGCGAAACCCAATCCATTATACGCTGAGAGAGACGGCAAGAGAGACAACGCGCAGCCACGCTGTCTTCGGGACCCGGAAGCCCTCATCTTGCTGCCTCCTTGGGGGAGTTGCGTCGTCACCGCGCAGAGTGCGCGCCACGCACGCAGAGGCCGCGCGCCGCGATCTCTTGCAACTAATTATTTGAAGCAAACATTTCTACACTTCATGGTTGATTTGAGTGTAGGGTTGAACTCGCCGACACAATGCAGGCGATAAGGCGCACTGTAGTGGAGGGCTCCGGATTAATATTGACCACCTGAGGACCTTTAACGCGCGCCGAAATCTCGTACACACGGGCGTGTTTGCTTTTCACCTCCATCAGAAAAGTGGCCGGGAATCGAACCCGCGACCTCGCGTTCAGCAGCACAACGCCTTAGCCACTGAGCCACCACGGCGGGTTCGCGATCCGTTGTACGTTTGGCGCTTTTCAGGCGGCGAAACAGCACCCACGCGTTGTACTCCAATTCCCAATGCTGAAACGTTACGCTTACCGGACTTCGACATTTCTCATCGGTCTAGCTCAATCTCTCACTCGCACGCACGCACGCACATGCAAACACATACACCCGCACATACAGAGCGTATCTTTTATTATTTTTTGTCGTGTCTGTTTCCGTGGAAATTACCAAGCGCAATCCCCTCAAACGGCATTGTAGCTCCAAAGTCGAGACTGATGACGGCCGTCGTACACCCTACGTCCCTCGCCCTTTCCTCTGCGACGCAACCACGAAGCGAAAAATGCATACCTCTGCGGGTATGCGCTGCTCTGTCTTGATTACTGTAATTTTGGGACTGGCCGAAATTCAAAATCGCCGCTGTGTGAGCTGTACACCGCTAACGCGATAAAAGGAAATCGCTGGGATTGCGTGCGCGCGCAACCTTTTTCACGTGCTTAAAAACGTTGGCGTCAAGATGTGGCTTTAAGGTTTCGTTGTCTGCTCGTTATAAAGTAGGAGCGGTGTGCGCCACTTCCGCGGTGTTGCCCGCTCCGCGCTAACCTCTGGGGCGAGCAACACGGCTAGGCAGCACAAGTCAGTGCTCGACCACATATGAAGTACAGAACGTCCGACGTGTGAGAGTACCGGTTTCCGTGCGGGTATACGAGTACGCGCCAGATAAACGAGGTTTCGCATTAACAAGAGGCCGAAGCAACTCCAAAAAATGATAAAAATTGTACCGTGTTCCGCGCACCTCACGATGCATTGCGGAATTTGCGGCTGTAGGCCTCGTTTTGGTCGAACTGCTACCACTTCACAGCAAGCAGCTTCTCAAGGTAACGAAGGAAACCCATCAGGTACGCGAAGGGTTCACCTGCGTCCATGATCTCTCCTGATGACTATAAAGCAGAGTTGTAAGTAGAAGAGAACGGATGTGTCCGAAAGTTGACTTGGTGCACCTTTTAGGAAGCCAGTCGGTACACACGCATTGCGAGTCTTTTTTTTTTTTTTTTTTTTTGCAGTCACGCCGGAAATTGCGCATGTGCACCAATAGGGACTGAAATGTGTTTTTTTTTTTCCCGCAAATAAAGATCAGTCGTTACAGGCGCCTCTGTTGCGCCTACTCTGTTCCCGCTTTGTCGCTTTTGCAAGAAATTGGAAAGACGCTGTATCTGACGTACGACACAGAGAAGATGTTTGAAACAACTGTTCAGAGGGAATGAACGGCTACGATGATAGCAATCGCCTCTGCCGGCGACCGCTCCAAACATCCATCTCTGCGAGTGTGGCAACGGTTACACGGTCGAAGCCCGAGCAGGGCGCGTGGCCGACTGCCCGTTACGAAACGAGCCTCCCACCGGTGTGCAGGGCAGAAAAGAGAGCACGTCGCCGCGCTGGCTGGCTTGCCGGAAGACGGCGGTTGGGGAGATGCAGGGGCCGCGAACGCGACGGCGACACACGCCAACGGAAGAGGTGGCAGCGCTCCTGACAAATGGCAGCCTTGACCGCCACCTCCTCGCACTCCCAGCAGCCGCTAAAACAGAGCGCATTTGTTGCCACCTTCTCGGCGCAAGACTCACCCTTCTCTGGTGCGTTTATCAGCCTCGCCGACGGCGACCAACTCCCGGCGGGGACCCGATCTTTTCCGCAACAAGCCCGGCTTGAAAAACGCGTTCCGGCCGATTCTTTTTTCTTTTCCCTCACTTTAATTTTACTGTTTCTTTTTGTTCGTTGATCCACTAGCTCTTAAACTTCTTTTTGTACGAACTCTACCGTACCTGTGGCGAACGGCGCTGTCCAGGCAGACCAGGGGGGGGGATAGGTGGATAGGTGGTCGGACGCCCCGTTTAAGGAAGATGCTGCCACCGAATCGAAGGAATATCGATGGCGCTTCCCGCGCATATCAAATCCCTCGCGAGGCTGCTGTTTCTTTCTTTTTTCCTTTGCTCCTTTGTCGTGAAGCGCCGCATCCCGCGAATCGCGGCGGCAGAAAGGTCGCGCCGGCCACGTGCAAATCGCGGACGTGCCCGGTTTCTCAATGGCCAGTAAAGCGCGCCATTCATTTAGCCCTGCGCGCTGCGTGGCGGTATAAATAAACAACGCGCGAACAACGCACCTGCGAGCCGCCCATTCGCGCGGGGCTTCCTCTTAAGCCTCCATTTGTCTCCTGCGGGAACACGTTACGGCCGGCTTTTGCGACCGCAATCAGCGACGCTTCGGGGCGCTCTTCACCGCCCTTCCTCCAGCATACAAAGACAAAAGTTTGCCACACAGGCCATTCACACTGTCTTTTTTACCTGCGTTATGCAATCGCGAACAGACGCAGTGACCCCCAAGTCGTTCACGCCGCCGCGGCTGCAAAGGTCGCCGCTGTATCGAAGGCCTCCACCAACAGAGCCGTTTCTCATGCCGCCAAGCCAGGGCCGCTCTTGACCCGGTAAGTGCGACTTCTGCGGTCGCAGTGCCGATCGAACGACGTGATCTCAGTGCTCTGAACTTCCGAACCAGATTAGGCTCCCCGCTTGGCCCCGGCCAGACCGACATTGGCAATTACCCTATCGGTACAGCTCGTCCATGTAGCTCGCTTACAGCGGGACCTGCTCGAGGTGCGCCACCAGAGAGGATGCAACGTAGCCCATGCCGTTCTGGCTTAAGTACAATCAGAGTCTTTCAATGTTTTACTGGTCACGAAACTTCGGCGCTCGTTTCATATAGGAACCGCGCGCGCCGCTACAGGCGCCACCGCCGCACGAAGGTCATTCAGCCGCCGCGCGTGCGGCGTATTGGCAAGCTCTTGGCGTGCAAACGCTTGCTGCTTTTGGTGTCTGCTCGCTGATTAAGTGTGTTTTTTTCGTAGTAGTTAGCGATGAATAGTCCAGTCATTGTTTATATCACCTGCCTTCAATGGGGTTTTAGTTTTCGAAGCAAAATACCGCATACTTCGGCCGCGAACGGCAACGGCTTCTGCGTGCTCTGGCACAAGCGCTGCGCCGTCGTGTTTACGGATTTTTAAATCTATGTTGCTTCTTTTCGTAAAGCAAAGCTGTAATTACCACATATACGGTAGCTGTGTAGTCGCGGAATGCTGTGGGCCTATCGATAATAGAATAAAAAAACTGAAAGAAACCAAGTACGCGTCGTTCAGACTACGCTTAATGAATCCGTTGATTGCTCTGGAATGCACAGAACGCTAAAAGAGATAGCCCAATAGTATTGTCGTTTCGATGAGTTGTTACATACTTGAGAACATCTAAAAACGCTGCAGAAACGCGAAGGATCAAAACACGAAGAGATATATGTTGCAATGTGTCTTTCTGCATCCACGCTTTGCAATACTTGAAAAAAAAAAAAAAAAACAGGAAGCGAAAAAAGAACAATAAAACTGATTTTATCACACGCAACAAAAAATTTCAATGTTACGAAGGGAGACAAAAGAGCGTGGTCCAGCGTACAAAAATTTATTTTTTCGCGCTGCGATGTGCAGCACACGGAGAAAACAGAATATTTCCACGTAGCCAAGAACGAAGCAAAGCTTTTCTGAACGCAGCGAGCTAGCGATCTCCTGCACTACAAAAGACTAGAATAAAACACAAACGTCGAAGAAGCAAGCAGTCCGCAGTGTGAGCCCTCATTCCACAGCCGTTTTTCACCCCGTCACGTCACCGTCCCGTCACCGTCTTCCGTCATGGGCGCCGCTTTTCGAACGATTTCTCGCCGAAAACGGTGCGACGGTGACGGGAGGCCGAGCTCTACGTTTCCGTCACGACGGGACCATGCCCCGCGCTAAACCAGCTAATCAGAAAACAAATTTTTACGGCTAAATTTCGCGAAAAGTGAGCCCAAACCACTTTCCTTACTTTTTAGATGAAAAACGCTCAAGTCTAGGCTAAACTGATCACTAGGCAGACGACCCTGTAATCTGACGGAAAGCTCCCGTGTAGATCCAGTCTGAACACTTCTCCTTTCCGTCAACGTCGCTTTTTGTTGACGTGACGGTGCCGTGACGGAGAAGGTGACGGCTGTGTGAATGAGGGCTGACGTGCACAGATGAGCGTCGATAAAGTGAGTTGCGTGGCGTTCGCTATGCATGCATTACTCTGAGAACGTTATTAATTTCAGATCCATGGAAATGGGATCGAGAACATTGTCGAAGAAACAAAAAATCAAGTTAGCGACAAGGGGGCACCCTTTCCATATCAAACAATATTGCCTGATGGGACGTACGACAAACAGAGCAAATGGGCGCTCCGGTTGAAACGCCAGATAAGAAACCCGAATCGGCCACGCGCGGTTACAAAACAAACAAAACGAATCCTCAGGGATAATTCGCGGAAATATGAAAAGTAAAAGCACAAGGACGTCCCGAAGCTTTTCTTTTATACACGCGAGCCTGAGCGCAAGATAATACAAGTTTGCAAACAGGTAATGGAGCACCGCTACAACCTGACTGATATGACAAAAATCCGGCTTTAAGTTAGCCTTGTACAATTCTAGGTCCACGATGCTCTCAAAATAGTACATTGCTTTTTCCATTCTCACACACAGTGCATTTCCACACACTGTCGCACATTTATAATCGAAGCTGAAATCTCCCTTTGCTTGCCTCGGAATGGCGCGCCTCCAATTCTCACGCAGCTGCCCGTCGCTCGGTCAACAGAACAAGGAAACATTTTCTGTGGTATCGTTGTACAAGGAACGACATCCCGGGACGCAACACATGTTCGGCATCGTCGTTGCACTACTTAAGTCGCATCACAAGAGTGCCCGTTACATTTTTTTCCCGCACAAAACAAACACAACTCGCCGCGGCTCCGCCGTTCGAGCCAGCGCAACGCCGCCCGAGGAGTGACCTCAGTGAGAGGGTGGCGCCACCGCGCGGCGGCCAAACGCAGCATATGAAGCTCTCCCATTGAGTTACGGAGCAGTTTCGTGACCAGTAAAACATTGAAAGACTCTGGTACAATTCTTGATTGATTGATCGTACGCTTTAACGCACCGATGCAACGCAGGCGACGAGGCGCGCCGTAGTGGAGGGCTACGGATTAATTTTGACCGCCTGGGGATCTTCAACGTACGCCGAAATCTCGTACACACGGGCGTTTTTGCGTTCCGCTTCCATCAGAAAAGCGGCTGCCGCGACCGGGAATCGAACCCGCGACCTCGTGCTCTGCAACGCGCACCGCGGCAGGTCTTAAGTACAACTCTCTCTCTCTCTCTCTCTCTCCCTCTCTCTCTCTCTCTCTCTCTCTCTCTCTCTCTCTCTCTCTCTCTCTCTCTCTCTCTCTCTCTCTCTCTCTCTCTCTCTCTCTCTCTCTCTCTCTCTCTCTCTCTCTCTCTCTCTGCTGCACAAGTACTGCTCTGCGCTGGTAGTATGAAACACTAATTACGTGGTAATACCAAATGGCATCGGTGCCTCTTTACGCGTGTACGAGGGTAAACTAAAGGCCATGTTCACGAAGCGTGGGGCGGACAGCTATCGGTGAAAGCCAAGAAACACGCAGAGACTGACTATCGGGGCCAGTGGGACAGATCCAACTACGCACGCACAGAACGCCTCCCCAGAAGACAAGCCGGGACGTAACAAGAGCGTGGAACGAGTGCAGATCACAGCGCGCAATTCAAACAGCTCACCGAACTCGAAACTGTTTTCGTAATCGCGCGCTTGCATGTTGTGGACCACACGCGCGAGCTACCCCTGCTGATCGTCAGCGGCAGCAGCGAACGAGCTTGTTGAAAACAGTGTCAACTCGGAGCAGAACAGACAACGGCGAAGAAGCCGCGCGTTCACCCTTTTCAGCGTGCCGACACACAGGGCGCAGAGATAAGCGCCGCCGTCCACTCGCCCAGGCCCCTTGAAGAGGTATACATTATTGGGGAAACACGCGGAACACTCCGTGAACGAGCGCACGTAGGCCGCTCAGGATTCGGAACGCTGGAGAGAGGGGGTCAAACTCAAGCGAGAAAAAGAACGACGGGTTAAACAATAAGACCCTTCAGAACCCATTTGAAGGGATTGCCGGTACTCACAGCATCAAAATCCGCCACTCGATAAGACGGTTATCACTATATCCGATAATAAAGCTTCCAACACATCGTCGTCAAAACCGCAAACCATAAGCAAGGTGCGAAACGGAAGCTGCAATGTATACCTCGCAGCGTCAACCGAAGCGTTGCTGGGCGATACTGAAGACCCATCGCGTATTTTAGCTGACCTATATATGCCGTCATAGTTTTTTTTTTTTTCACTGCAGATAATTCCTTACCGCCTAATCCCGGTTTTAAAGGACTGGCTCACTGGCTGTCTTGCTAGCTTCGTGGCCTCGTATACCATGTGCAGGCAGACACATATCCCAACCAAATGTAAGTCGCGCTAGCACTGTTCAAAAATGTGAACATTATTTAGCGCTAGGGAAACCTTGAGCAAATTTTCATCAAACACAAGTACAGTATGTCCTCAGGAATGTAAACTGATTTCGTTATACGCGGTTTTTTGTTAAAAGCAGTAATTACCCAGTCGAAAAACACAACAGGAATTTCTGTCGCACAACAGAACTTTCTGTCGCACGACAGAAATTTCTGTCGGACGACAGGGATTTCTGTTGGGACTACAGGATGGTCTGTCGTGCGACAGGAAGTTCTGTAGTACAACTACAGAAAATCTGTCGTACGACAGGCATTTCTGTCGCACGACAGGAATTTCTGTTCGGACTATAGGGTGGCCTGTCGTGCGACAGAAATTTCTGTAGTACAACTACAGAAAATCTGTCGTACGACAGGCATTTCTGTCGCACAACAGGAATTTCTTTTGGGAATGCAGGATGGTCTGTTGTGAGACAGGAATCTCTGCAGAATGATGACAGAATGTCTGTCGTACGACAGAAATTTATGTAGTACAACAGACATATCTATAATGCGACCGACATTCTGCAGTCCCCACTACAAAAACCTTTGTAATAGAACTACAAAATTTCTGTCGCATGAGACCTTTCTGTTGTACTACAGTTATTGTGCAACACCCTGTAGGCACTACACAAACTTCTGTTGGCCCACAGACTGTCCTTCAGCCACTACATTCAGCATTCGGTAATTACCATTATTATCTGCCATGCGACATCATTTTGTAGTCCCTGCAGATTTTTATAGTGTGAAAGACAAGCTTAGATCCATTGCAAAAGTGTCACATGACAGACCGTTCAGTATTGCTATAAAATCTCTTGCTTACCCTGTCGGAAAACCCCGCGTTTTCCGGCATTAGGAGAGCGATGGAATAGCCCGGAAATAACGGAATACACAGGAAAACGCCGCGCTGAACGACAGCAACGCGGGGAGGTTGCTGGAGAGCATCGAATAACATGGGACATTGCCTTTGGGGACATGGCTTCAGCCAATGCGAATGGGATATCACGAACGGGATAGTCCGGGACGGTATGGTGCCGCTGCTTGGCTGGACACGGGAATGCCGCGCGCCGCGATCGACGCAGATGCTCCGAAACTTGGTGTTTGCGGCCCGTGCGGTGCCGCAAAATCCCACTTTTTTAGCGTGCGCTGCACGGAAACAATGCTGCGTGCGAGTGACGGTCATCTCGTTCAATTGCATTGCAAGCGTCTGTTGTAATGAACGTTTGTTGCATTGCGGCCATTAGCATTCCGGCCGTGTTGGAAAAAACCTTCGCTACAAATTTGCAATTAACAACACAACTTAGCACAAATCAGACTAATGTTGGAGCATCTAAGCCTAGCCCCATAATAAAAAAAAATGGATGCATAGAGAACTTCGGAAATTCCTTGGGTTCTTTGAGTGAATTGAAATTGCGTATATTGTACTGTGGACAATGTTTGATAAAAGAATCAGGCAACAAGGGTAGCCCCTCGGCAAAACGGACGCATAAAAAACAAGCAAGATGTGCTTTTTGAAGACGTGGTGTGCACATTGCAGTGCACATTCTGACATGGATTTCTGGGTGTCTTTGAGAGCCCCATTGTTTCAATCTGCGTGCGTTGTTTTATTTTTTAGCGAGAAATTTGTTTATTTTAACGCGAAGCATGTGTCCAATCAAGCCGAAATAGTTAAAATAAGATTTTAAAAACAGCGAACCAGTTGCCGCTACCTGTATGAAAAAAAAAAAGAAACGGCGCCAGTGAACTCGCTGCATTACCGAGATGTGTTAAAAAAATAAATGTAGAAAGAAAGAAAACGCGCGCCTTCCCTCTAGCCCGGCCCTTCGGAAGAAGTTCGGGGAAGCATCGTCACCACTGAAGGCATGTCGCGGCGCGGCAGAACTCGCGGGACGGGGAGACCAGAATACGAAGAATCGAGAGGGGTGCGGAGGGGTAGCGAAACAACTTCTCGTGATCGGCCGGTTCCCTCCTTACCCTTCCTTTGTTCCCTCCTGCTTTTCGTCTCCCGGTCAAAATTTGCGGTGGCTGCGTGGCCCAGTGGCTCGTTCACATTTCACATCGGCGCTTTGCCTAGTTGAAGTTAGGCTTAACTTTTTTGTAAAAACGTGCATCTTATGTCCCCGCGGAGTGTCAGCAGCAACATTTGAAGCTTCGGAAGCCGTGGTAAAAGCAAGATCAGTGGTCCGGATTTCAAGCATCTCGATGTGAGGACTCCTCCAGCGACGACTAACCGGGGTGCTAGGGATTTAATGTGAGTGAATGCGATGAATCTCGCAGGCAGCGTGATTTGGAATACGTGCGATGTGCTTCGACAATCGACTGAACTTGCCACGATCCCTGCGTGACTTCGGCAGGTATCGTGCGTGTATACTCTTCAAGATAGTGCAGTTACCACAGAGACGTGCGCTTTTCGCCACAGGATATCCTTCCACCCCTTGCTGTGCGAATGCAACGGAACAAGGTTCACAAAGGCAAGCATTCCAGCTAAAGATTGACTTTCCATTTTAATTTTCTCACGTTCTCTCACGTTTTGCAGTGTAAAAAAATATTTGTTCACTTGTGTTTTAATGGCCCTAACTAATATAAGGAACGAATTTTCGAATGGTTATTGTCGATGCGCGTTTAATAAAAATTATTTGTTTGGTGTAACAGCAACATAAGAGGGCAGTAAAAGCCTCTCCATGACAAAAAGTGAAGCCGCGGTAGTGCCCAGGAACAGTGTTGTAAAAAGAGGAAAATAAAATCGATAAGCACCGCAAACTGCTTTTTTTTTTGGACTGTGATCAGGCATGTGCAGTCTGCGTAACATCAAACTTTTGTATTGCATGCATGAATGTACCACTAGTTGCATTGCTTAAATGCCTTTTGGTTCAGCTTTCTGAAATCAGTTATTCACTGAAAACAATTTCAAGCTTGTACCAGAAAGGCAAGAATGACCCCAAATGCTTATGTTTGTTGGTCATATTTTTATGGAAATTGTTATTGAAACTTTGAAATTGAAATTGAATGAAATTTTATTAAAATCATGCATACTTCAGGTACTTAATAGAAAAAACATCACGGGAAGTAAATTTCTTATGCCAAACAAGTTGAAATTGGAGACATGACAGGATTTACTACGAAAACAGACATGACAGGATTTACTACAGACTACAAAACAGGATTTACTACAGACTACAGGGCAGGATTTACTACAGACTACAGGACAGGATTTACGACAGACTACAGGACAGGATTAACTACAGACTACAGGACAGGATTTACTACAGAATACAGAACAGGATTTACTACAGACTACAGGACAGGATTTACTACAGACTACAGGATAGGGTTTACTACAGACTACAGGATGTCCCATTCCCTCACAGGAGCATTCTGTCGTATTTTTCTGTTGTGTTTTTCGACTGGGTAGTCGCATATATACACGCAAAACTTCGAATAAAGCGACTTTGTTATAAGGAGGGTGTACTGTAGCTGAACGATGCTAACGCCGCTCTTGTATAGACGTTTGATTGAAAGATACCACTGAATTTAAAACCACCGCATCTAGGATAAAAAAGCACAGAAAGAAGGTGGGACAACTACACAAAACAAAAGGGGGTCTGTCAGGTCCCATAAGGATGGAGCAGAACCGCCGACTGGCCCACGAGACGCCTTACCCCCCCCCCCTTTCCCCTTAAAAAAAAAAAAGAAGAAATTAAAGAGAAGGTTATCGGGCGCTGCAGCGAATCCCCACAGCTTTCGTCCGGCAAAGTGGCACACGGTACAACCGCGATAACCTACCTGACACATCTCCTTAGCACCGTCCGAAACATTAAACATTAAGCACATTCTGTGCTATCCGGTCGATTCGTCAGCATGACTCTGCTGGACGGATTTTAACGCGGCGCCCGCTTTGGCTGCTAATTCAGGTTTAAAAACCCTGCCTATCTTGTCTTCTACCTCCTGTCACAAATGGTCTCGATACGTCGCTACAGCGCCATTACGCAGAATACGTCATTATAATCTTTGGCAAACACTGATAATGCAGGCGCTTGTAGGCGTTATACAACCATTATACGCATGTTTTCCTAACGTCCACGGCATAATTAAATTCAGCACTGAATTTATATATTTGGAGGAAATGGAGAGGGAAATGTCAGGGGTGATGCGTGGCCAACGTTTCAATTTCGCGGGCAATCTACGCGCTCTGGGGAAAATCGCAAACTCAGTGTTGTGGGCTGTGTAGAATTGTCATACGAAGCGCGTACAAAGTTCACACCCTCTGTGATAAAAAAGAAAAAAAAAACTGAATGCGGCGCAGAGTTAAAATTCGCAAAAAAGGGGGATAATATTGTTGTGGGGCGGGGATTAATTAAGGAGGGACCAATGCAAACCCTCCAAAGAGTAAACTTAACACGCGAATTTTACGAACCATGCCGATTGCTTGCTCGCTGTGGTTTAAAAAAAAAACTTCAATTGTCAATTTGCAGGGGATGGAGGCCACGTTACGCATTATGTGCAGGACACTTGCAGGTGCTTGCCGGAGTTCGGGACGTCTGCCAAAGGTGGGAAGAGGCTAGCTGCAGTAACAGTTATGCTAGAAATGAGCTGTTGATTCTGCAGGGTCGTTCTGATTTCTTTCATCCTGTTTTCCGTACGCTTGCCTCTTCGCCTTTCAATAAACTCTCTAGCTCATCAATATGCAGACTCGCAGCACTCCTTCGGTTCCGTTTCACCACAAAGCACCAGACTGACCCATCACTGTAGCGAACAGGAACGAAGCATATGCCAAAAATCATGCACCCCTCCGTCTAACGACGACGATGGTTGAACATGTAGTTCACAATCCCTTCGCCCCTTACATAGAGGACAATAACTATAATTTCCAACACCACGTACGGATTTCGGCTCCATCTCTCTACCCAAGACATCCTGCTACAGCTTAAAGAAGACATACTAATGAAACTCACAAACCAACACAAATATTCCACTGTGCGCTCGACATAAAAGCGGCATTCGACAATGTCACACATCAAGCCATCCTACAAGGGTTCCAACTGCGGACACAGACTTTACAGCTACGTTGCGACATTTATTACCAACCGAATCACCACTGTGTGAGCGGGCCATCTCCAATCTGACACTTTTCCAGCAATTCCCAAAGGAACGCCTCAATGCTCGGTTATTACACCCTTGCTATTATTACACCCTCTACACCCTCGGTTATTCTAATAGGCAGCATCTCTCAACCCGCACTGTACTTTCTTCGACAAGCAAAAAGAATACCAGTTCCTCGAAGAGAACGAAGCGGCACACGCCGCTGACCGGACCAAAAAGAGAAAAAAATGACCGATCTACCCCAAAGCCAACACCACTCCACACAAACACCGCAATCATATCGCACTACAAAAACGACCTCCGTCACTTTCCACCATCTCATTCGCAATTAACACGCGACGAAGGAACCACTTTCCCGCGCCTACAAACACCCTACTAAACGCTATGTACCCCACCCAATACCCTGCCACCTGTAACTTATGCCCTGTTGCTGGCACCCTACACCACGTGGTATGGGAGTGCCAACGGACCCCTACCCTTACCCCAAATTCCAACCCCACCTATGAGCAGTGAGTGGAGCAGCTGACCAGCTCCGACCTCTCGGACCAGAGCCAACTGGTGGAACGGGCCCGGACGGCCATCCAGCACCAAGGCACCTCGTAATAAGGATGCCTCTGATGATTGCGTAGAGGCCCTAAGGACTTCCTCCTGCTCATCAGTATAATAAATGCTTCTCTCTCTCTCTCTCTCTCTCTCTCTCTCTCTCTCTCTCTCTCTCTCTCTCTCTCTCTCTCTCTCTCTCTCTCTCTCTCTCTCTCTCTCTCTCTCTCTCTCTCTCTCTCTCGTGATGGATTCTTTGATTGGCCAATCCCACACTACGAGTATGTGCAACTCTGGAGGAACGCACCATTTTTCTATAATACCCACAGCAGCTCTGGGGTGTGCACTCCGTAGACCTAACGTTCGGGTTTGGGGTGTACGGCGCGAATGGGGTCGGGCTCTGCCAACAATATACAAACTTTACGAACGCAAGTTATAGGAACGAAACAAAGCGTGACCTGACGAACGAAGCCGGTGAAGTTATGCCGCGAAATAAACAACGGCGGAGTACAAAAATCTTTTCCGCGCAACAACAGCAGCGGCTTTTTGCTTTTTGCCGTTCTCTTCGACCATGTCGAAATGGAGCGATCAGATAGACGCCGGCTTCATAACGTGAGGGACCCAGGTTCGATTCCCACCTTAGGTAGCGTTATTTCCTTTCACTTCACCCACGATTTAGAGAAAGTTTCCTTTCCTGCAAAGCGTATTGGCGTGTCAGCGAGGACACTGAAGCTTCGCTTTCATAACGAGGACGAAACAACAGTTCTATTGGGGAACTTTATATAAATAAAATGTGGGCGGCATAAGGCATTCATATGTGGCCAGGTGGAAACTGCAAAGCTAGTCCAAAGCCTCCCTCTGTAAAACACATTAAAACAAAACAAGCGTGCCTTCAGGCATGTTCCTTTTGACGAGTGCACGAGCGCGCGCGCGCGTGGGGAATTCGGTCTTTCCGCGAACAACTGCAGCCGGCTAAACGAGTGGGCCGAACCAGTGAGCTTCGCTACGAAAACGAAAACACGTACACGCCCGTAACACGACGAAGCTGTGTGTACCGGACGCAGCAACGGCGAACCGGCCGGACACGCGCGGTTACTGCGGTTATTCTGTTATGTCTGTCGCGGGAAGTCAGTTAAGCGTAAACAGAAGCAACGACCCCGCACAAAATCGACAATATTCCCCTCACGGGAAATTCAAGGCCGATTAGCGACACCTCTAGAGCACTTACTCAAAAATTAAACATACAAGGGGTTATCACATGCAGCGACAGGGACAAGCCACGCGAAAAACGTAACTGAATGGGTACTCCAAACAGGTAGTGTGGGCGACATCGACGAGAGAGAAAAAAACTGACTGATTCCTCTTTCATAGGATTCAGTAAAACACGAAAGTGAAATGAGCATGATTTGCGGGTCGGCGGCTGTCTTGTGGGTGTGCTGGCGTCATTTCCGTGACGGATATGACGTCAGTGAAATCTTGGGGTACCCTGGCAATAAACACTTTCGTGTTAAAATATAAAACCCGAAAACGAACAACCCTAAGTATAACGTACTCTTTAGTAAAGGTTGCTTCCCCGCAAGAAGACGCTGCGTGCAGGGGTGCACCCTTTACAGGCTACTTGCTTCGTTGTACTGGCGTCACTTCCGTTGCGGATATGACGTCAGCGAACTCTTGCTGTAGCCGGGAATAAAACACTTTCGTGTTAAAATAATACACTGCCGCAATGCCCTCCGTCGCTCTCGCTCGCTTGTGGGCTGCTCCTGGCCGTCCAAACGCGAGCGACGGCGACGGCCCGTCGCTTGCGATGAAGTCGCCCCCGGTGCCCTGCGTATAATCTTTTTCGCTTGTCGCTGTCGCCCACACTACCTGTTTACTTTACCCATTCAGTTACGTTTTTCGAGTCACTCGTCGCTGTCGCTGCATGTAGTTACCGCTTGATGTTGCTGCGGTTGTACGAGTATGAGACAAGCCGCCATTGAAAAAGGAATACTCAAGGAAGGTGGGAGCCGAAACGAAGGCAGGATTGTTAACCACGCTACAGCCTAGTTTGCTATCTTTCACGCGAAGGAAGAATAAAATAGACAAACACGAGAAAACAGAAGAACGAAGGTCAGAAGGAACAGAGCGCAGAAAGGTATGCGCAGCGTTAGGGCGCTAGACGTTCAAGGTCAGTGATTGTCACTGGATTCTTTGCGCAAGTTTGTCGCTCGCAGGAAGCGTATGAGAGCCTTTTTCACCGGTTGGGCTAACGACGGAGAAGACCAGTGACTTGACATCTCCTCAGGGAAGGACCGTACAGAGTCTAGGTTGTGTTGTGCGCAGAGTTACGCTCTATTCTTTCGTATAAAAAAACGCGGCGCTCGCATAAAGGATGCCGTATAGTCTCCGGAGTGCCGCCAACTTCACACGCCTCACTTTGTGCTACTCCGATCAAGTATGCCAAAAGGTATAGGGTGGGACAATCGGAGACTCAGTGCTCAAGACCAAACAAACATATCACCCGTACACTGTTTAACATGTGTCCAAAATGCGATTCCTCTCCTTATTTTCGAGATCGACTGGCAGGCACGGCTGCAGGCCCTATGCAGCTCTGCGGGATGTGCCTTGCCCTGGCCGAACAGCTGGTAAACAACCATGCTTCTCCTTTAGGGAGTAAGCCAGTTAACCCCTCAGTTTCACTACACCATGCGAATCAGCGCCTCGCGGCGCATGTAACTGGTTTGCACACCGTGGACTCTAATTAGTAGTGACGATACGCGACTCCCTCTGGTTGCGCCCGCTACTTTTGACCACTGCGCACATATAAGACCAGCGCTCTCAACAAACTGTAATCCCCGTCTGAGGCACCCAAAGCTACGGAACTAGTGTCTAGAGGTAAGAAGCCTCGCTAACGCTCCAGCACAGGTGAGCACTATCCTACATGTCCGATAGAGAGAAATGCCTTCATCATTATTTGAGTGTTGCGATGTGGTGTGTGCACCATAGTTCAGGAATCCAAAGGCCCCTGGTGAATTTTATCGCATGCTGCTGCCGTGTGGTAGAGAAGGTGGCTAGCTGATTGCACCTGGACTTTGGTGCACGGCTTCGAGTACAGTGTTCAGTAAAGTTCGCGTAGCCGGCAAAGTGTACAATGGTGTTTGTTGCGCTTGGGTTGAGCGCAGCGCTGTTTAATTCTGTCTTTGAAGACTCGGGATGAGGGCGTGGGAACTCAATTCGGTTTGCTATGTAGCAATTGAGGATTTTGGAGTATACGTGTGTCGCGGGGGGAGGGGGGCGGGGAGGTTTACTGTACTCGGAGTTGACAGAACGGGGAAGGGAGGCACGAGGCCAGGCGTGTTCATGACCGGGTGGACAGGTAGTTTTGATTGGGTTATTTAACCTGCAGCAGAATGCTGTCCTCCCAATGCGACCTCTCGCTCATCGCCTGAAAGCATCCTGTCAGTCGGATATAATCTGTAATCGTGCATCCCGCTGACCTGAAGCGATGGCCGGTCACCACTCGCTTATCGCGCTCAAGAGTCGGCGGCCGGCGCCACTGGTATCGTGAACACGGCGGCCGTTGACGGAGGCGGCGATAACCTGGAATAAACGCAGATAAAGCCACTTGCCGCAAGAGGGGCTATCAACACGCCCCTCCAAGACTACGCTGTATGGAGAAAGATTCCTGGAAGTACAGGAGAAGCGGCGATGCGAGAGAGTGGAGCAGTAAAAGAAAAGGACGCATAAAGATGGGTGAATCAGCGTACACCCCGAACACTGTTTTCCAAAACATCGTAACAAGAAACAAAAAAATCCCCCTCTTAGCACAACGTTCACAGATTATGTTGGTCAGCTCCTGAATCCTAAAGGCAAGAGGTAAAAAGGAGACATAACGGCAGAACCTTGCGCTCAACGATAGATGTTGAACTCGCTGTCTCTTGCTGTCACTCTGTGTGCGCACCCGCCGCGGTGGCTCAGTGGCTAAGGCGTCGCTCACGTTGGTGAGCACGAGGTCGCGGGTTCGATTCCCGGCCGCGGCGGCCGCTTTTCTGATGGAGGCGAAAAGCAAAAACGGCCGTGTGTACGAGATTTCGGCGCACGTGAAAGATCCCCAGGTGGTCAAAATTAACCCGGAGCCCTCCACTACGGCGCGCGCATCGCCTGCGCTGCGTCGGCGCGTTAAACCCTACAATCAATCACTCTGTGTGCGCGCGCGTGCGCGTGAGTGAGTGAGTGAGCTACAATCCACTCGTTCGCACAGGCCTTACGAGAAAATTGAACATTGTAAAAGGAAAACAAGCGCGGTTCAACTGACACCGCCGAGGCGACAGAAAACGAAGCCGCGTCGGACGAACAGCTCGGCTCAAAATTTAGAAAAGAAAAAGACCAAGTGAAGGAACGAGAACAAAGGGCGGAAGACGATCCGCGGCACCGCCGCCACGTTTCCCAGGGCCGCGGCTCGAAACGCGGTCGAGCGCAAAGTGCCGCCGCGCCACCACAGAGTCGAGACGTGGCCGCGCATCTCTGCTGGGCTGACGCTGCTGGGAAGCGCACATGCCGAAGGAACCAGAGAGGCGGGGACGGGAACCCGACACTTTCGGAGGAAAACAGGGCGGGGGACTCATCGGAGCCTGCCATCTCTCTCAGTGCCGTTTTCCGAGAAAGGAGCGCCGCTCCTCACAACGTTGCTCCTGGTGCTCTCTCTCTCCCTCTCTCTCACGCGACCCGTATCGAGAGTGGAATGTGCGCAACACTGGACCGCGGAAAGCCGGGGAGGAGTTTCCCTACCAGAGCCCGGAAACTGCACATGAACGCGGGGATGAGTAGCGCGTCTCCGTTCATGTTTCTCCGCAAACATCTCGGTAAGCTTGCAGGCAAACGCTGCTGCGGTAGGCCCAGCAAGGTGGGGAACAGAAACCTGGGTGACTCGCTGATCACTGGAACTAAATACCGACAATGCATCGAACCTTTACGCTGAAACACGTATCGACACATGTGTGGCGATTCATATTATTATTAGGCGTGTCAAAGGCGAAGCGCACACTGAAGAATACGGGACGAGCGCCTGTCGAACACTCCAAACAATAAGTTCTGTGACGTAAGCAACTTGGATTTCCTCATTATATAAATATCGTCGGCTGTGAACGAGTAACATACTTTCGCGTGTGACAGTAGATTTTGAGTTTAGGGTAGGGAATTCGTTAGCGTAACCTATAGACACTACGTAGCGCGAACAGTAGACAAAATCAAGGAAGGAATAGATAAAATCAAGGATTAGACATAGACAGGCGCTGTCTTGTCCATGTGTATTGTTGGAACTTTATTTCCCTGAGGAGAAAGAAGTGAGCGCGCATGATGGTAGAAGAGGACGACGATGAAGAACGATGGCGGCGGTCGGACGTGTTGTGCTTGTGATGTCATGGAATTATAGTTCTTTTCCCTTACCGAAGGCGTTGTAGTCGCGACATAGTGGTGCCGAAACCCGGGGTATCAAACCCGGGACTCTACCCGAAACCCGGGACTCTACGAGTCACTGCTTTTTTTTTTTTTTTGTGCGCGGGGAAGTTGTTGGAACTTTATTTCCCTGAGGAGAAAGATGTGAGCGCGCATGATAGTAGAAGAGAACGATGAGAAACGATGGCGGCGATCGGGCATTTTCTGTGTGTGATCTCGTGTAAATACAGTTCTTTTCCTTTACCGGAGGCGTTGTAGTCGCGACATGTATTGCTTGCCCTGAATAACGTCTACATTAGCCCAGTAGAATTGCCCTTTTGTAGGATCAGTTAGGTTTGGGTTGGGTTGCTAAAGGCAGGTTTGGTAGGTCTCATAAAGTTCGATTAAGTTACGTCGGCAATGGTTTAATTTACTGTGATTAAGCTGAATAAAGGGCTAACAGTCAAACGAAACTCCAACAACTGTATAATTGAAAATGATAGACAACGAAAAGAAATTCGAAACGAAACGCAAGCGACATCGGCGGAAATAACGTTTTCGTGAAACGACCAAAGGCGATTCGATGACACGACCGCCGACAAAGCTTGGGGAATCAATGTATCAATTGCCACGTGCGGCGAAGCTAACAGCGGAGCCGGTTCGCCCGCAACCGGCGGAAGACATTGCAGGAGGGTCGATCCTGAAGGCAAGGAAAAAGGCCCATGGGCGGCCGGTATCATTTGCGAAGTGGGTTCGAAGGGATCGTGCAGCCTAGAGCAGCGACAAAGCACCTTTCGATCATTTATCTTTCTCCCAAGGCTAATAGCCCCGCCGGAGATCTGGGCTTCTACGATGGACGTGCATGAGGCACATGGCGAAGGGCAGTGAACGCCTTCCGATGGCAGCCAGAGGATGAAAAACACACGGAAACTACAGGAATACATTTTTCCCTTGGTCCGCAACTTTGTTGGGGTGATCACCAAAATGCCAAAAGCAAAAGAATAAAGGACGAAAAGTTATCCGCGCATCACTTAGACGATTCTTTCTCACCTCTCAAGCTGGTCGCCCTTTCTCTCTATCCACCCTTTGGAAGTCGGCGGAGTTCAATGTTGCCGCGTTCGCACTGCTGCCCATTTGTTGGGACTGTTGCGCTCAAGCCATGAGCGCAAGGCTAGCGCGCCAAGTCAACCATGTTTGTATTTCGTGGTCCAGAAATTGTTCGCAACACGTTTTTATTTTTAATTTGCTCTCGCAAAAATCGAGCGCACATCTACTTTTAACTAAAAGAACACTGCAAAAACCAGGTATGTGTTGAGGTTCTTCCGCAAACAAGCCTAATACTATTGTCTTTTTGATGAACAATGTTGACAGATATTATGGAGCATATTTATAGATTTGTTAGATTGAACATGTTTTGCCAATATAAATGGCTTACTCAAGAATTCATTTCAACTTTTGGCCGAGCGGCTGAATCGACGGAATGACGGACGGACGGACGGACGGACAGACAGACACCAAAATTTTCCCGTTTGAGTTGCCCAAGAAAGACTACCGTCTTTAAAACGTAATCGACAAGACATGCTTCGCACCATAGTAAATTGAGCATTGCCGTCTTCGCGCTACAGCCTCGCATAGCACCGGGGCTTTGCTGTAAAGCGAATTTTCGGTGCCCGCTTCTCATGCGAGACTAACGCTGGATTAAAACTGAAATCTCCGAAGTTGGTGTCTATCTGGGTCGCGTTCCTTGCTCCCGTACCACATTAACCTGCGCTATTATAGCTAGACGCCAAGCCTTACGATACAAAGTCGTCAGCTCAAACAACGCGGTCACCACGTTAGCGCAATAGGGGCAATGGCAGAAGCCGGGTCTCGTGCCGGAACTACGGGAGGGTAATGCCTTTGCTAACCATCAGGCAAGCGGCTGCGCCTAACAGAGGACCGCCGTAGGACACTCGGCTGCATTCGATGCCTGTCGCTCCAATTACGCTGCCAGCCCGGGGGACGACGATGTGGCCATGGCGTGTGCCCGGATTCTCGACCATCGTGGGGAGCGGCCTTCGGAGAGAAAGATAAAGCGGAGGGCAAAGCAGAGGCGCAGAGCGGAAGGCCCACGGAAACGCCAATCAAGATCTCAATCTCGCGGCTGCAATTGGCTCGGATGTGGAGAAGAATGCCCCGTTTCCTCTCGCCCTCCCGCCTCCACGATCAGAAGGGCACCTCTTTAACTACGCCTCCTCGCTTCGGCTAATTCTGTGCAGTGCGCGAAGAAGCGATTGCGCGGTCGGTCCGGCCAGGTCCGGCCGCTAAAACAGTCGACGGATCGCGCTGTTGCAACAACTTTTAACAGCGGAACTGTTGTCACTGGCCGTAAGTTCGGGGTTCGTGCGCGCCGAAAACTCCCCGCAAGGAACGTTATCACGTAGGCGTCGCACAGCTGTCGCATTACCCACTCTACAACGAAAATACACGTAATAGCGGCCGCCGCAACACTCGAGTAGGAGAACCCTTCGCGCTAGAGCTCGCATCGTCGTGCGCATGCGCTCAGTATAGTACAAAAGACCTCGCGCGCAACGTGTTCGCAGTTCCCGGCATGGCCCTGCCGCGGATAGTTCGCATGACCGTGAAAGTGGCTGTGAATTCGTGAACCGAAAGGCAGGGCGTGCTACTGAAAATACCTATGTATCCGTCAAAGCTCCCCTACAACAGCTTCGCGATTCAAGTCTTGCGCATGAGTGCAAGCATCCCCAGATTTTTGTTTGTTTGTTTCGTTTTGAAAACACAGAAGCATTTTAAAACTGCGTAACGATCGCCCCTGTGCAACATGTGATGACGCATATTAAAATGTAACACATAGCAAACGCATGCGAGAAGCAACAGATACTGCTGCAACTTTCCACTCGTCGTGTCACTCCTTTCCCGTCCTCGCCGGGGCCAGCGCTGCGCGGAATTAGCGGGACGCGGCATAAGAAGCACTCTCTCGCGGATCGTGAATCTCTCCTTAGGGGAGATTCACGATGCACGTGCGATTAGGGAGAGGTCGGCCGCGGCGCTTTGGTGCTCGCGGCCGATCGTCATCTGGGCAGACGTAAAAGAGAGTTTTAGTGGCGCCCGCTTCGCGCAAGCGTGAGTGATAGGATCGTGGAAGAGCAAGATGAAAGGCGGCAGGAGGAAGGAACCCCCGAGCGCCAATGCGTGTTGCTCGCATCGCAAAGGCGCCGTAAGCCAGAACATGCGGAGGAAACGCTGTTAACTGCAAGCACTACCCAGAACGCAAGGGAGAGTGAACGCGTTGTCGTTTGGCTCCCGCCGCCGTATTGAACAACTAGCATTTTCCTTATAAACGTCTGTGTTGGCCTCGGGTATACTCAGCCACTCCGCACTCCCCGATCATGCTGACGCAGCGGTCGAGTCTTGACACTTGAGAGATGCGGGTCGTGCGCCTCCTTTTGCTAAGGGACGAAGAAGGATGTACCTCTTGCGGTTCGATACAATACTAACAGTCGTAAACGTGCGCACGTGCACGGGCCGGCTCTCCAGAGACTGGTGCCGATAGCGAACGACGCGGAAGTAACGGTATTCGCCGACGGTACCACTGGCTGGCGCCGAGCTGGCAGCCCGCTTTTCAAAGGGCGCCTCCGATCGCGTGTCTGCTTTTCTCAAAAACCTTTCCATGTCCAACGAAGCCAAGTGAAAGGAAAGCGCGCCGGAAACGCGGTCGACCGACGGGCAATTCGCGATTGTGCTCATGTACAAAGGCGACGCCGATAAGGACTAAACAAAAAAAATGAAAACTAGAAGCTCACCAGTGTACACGGATCCGGACAGTTGCCGGCGGCCGCCGTCTACAACTTCTCCTTAGGCGGAAAAAAAAAAAATATGCGTGCTGTTTCTACACGAACAGCGAAAGACAGAAATACACGCAATGGCCGCTGACATGTCCGAATAGTAAGTAAAAAAAAAACTGTCGTTGATTCCCCTGCCATAGAAGTCAGTAAAACACGAAAGTGAAATGTGCAACGAAATCTACAGCTGAGCATGATTTGCGGGTCGGCGGCTGTCTTGTGGGTGTGCTTGGCGAGCGCGTCCTGCTGACGGGTCGCTTCGGCAAAGGTGTACTGGCGTCATTTCCGTGACGAATATAACGTCAGTTAAATCTTGGGTTGTCGTGGCATAAAACGCTTTCGTGTTAAAATGTAAAACACGAAAACGAACAACTCTAAATATAACGTACTCTTAAGTACTAAAGGTTGGTTCCCCGCAAGAGCACCCTATGTGCAGGGGTGCACCTTTTACAGGCCGCTTGCTTCGTTGTACTGGCGTCATTTCCATGACGGATATGACGTCAGCGGAATCTTCGTGTATCTGGGAATAAAACACCTTCGTGTTAATGAAGCAACATTGGAGCCATTTGCCGTGGGCGTGCTATAGATATTTAAGGGCTCAACACTTCACTTTTTGCATCGCGCCATCTCGAAGTTGCGCACAATGCCGTCACAGTGGGAAACTATAGGGCGGGGAAGAAAATATCACGCGCTTCCCGAGAGCACTTCAAAAGCAAGAGGCGTAACGACGGGCTTGACAGCACCGGCAAACTTGTGCCCCATTCAGAGGGAAGAAATAAAAAAAAATGACGACGCGGGTGGTACCATCCGTCGTTCTGCGCGTACCAAGAGCGCCAAACCGGACTGCAGCAGGTCCTTCGTTGCGGCTGAACTTGACCCTAGAGCTATCGCGCATACTTTATAGGCAGAGTGGCCTCCCTCCCCCCTCTCTCTCCCTCCTCCAAGTGAGCACAACTGTAACGGCGCTAATTACAACGCCCAGCAACAAGGAAACTGAGCAAACCAGCCCGATCGGCCTTGGCCGTCTCCCATAAGCGGCTCCTGTCAGCAGCGCCCATGTGTTGTACCAGGAAGATGCCGACCGTCACTGGGCGCGACTTCGAGGCTTTCTCGCAGAGCATGACGCGTTCGCTGGAACACGCGGCGGAACGAACTGGACTGCGTGGCTCCGCGCTCGGCTCCCATGCTCCCAGTAACGCAATTCCGAGTGATCATTAGTCACCGCCGACTAGCGAGAGCCAGCCTCTGCACAATTGTGTGAATGCTCCCAGTACACGCACTTTAAACCGAGCGGAAGTTTATCTGAACGGCAGCGTATAAAAATTCATTGTAGCGCAGGCAAAGAAAAGTGATTTTGCAATGAAGAGATATCAGGTGCACCAGAGGAGGGAACCGATGTCATCTCCATTTGCATAGCATGCCCTTCACTTCCCTGCAGTTTCTTCAAGTATAACAAACACGCACACAACCTTATTTCTTACAACGGAGCTCTTACAAGCTAACACCCCCTTTATTTATTTATTTGTTTCTTTATTTGTTTGTTTACTTGTTTATTTACTTGTCCAGACTTATTTGACACCGCCCTCCCCACACCCGCCCCCACTTAGACCGGGCCGCCATCCTTCTGTTAATAAAGTTTCATTCATTCATTCATTCATTCATTCATTCATTCATTCATTCATTCATTCATTCATTTGTTCGTTCGTTTGTTCGCGTGCATCGACCGATAAAAGCCGCTCCCCTCCTCCTCCTCCTTACATCACACGATCGCCTTTCGGCCACCTGTTCGCCCCTGGCTCTTCACATTTTGATATAAGGTGGTGTATATTAGCCTCGGAACCCCTCCCCCTTCCCGCAATGCATTTGGGTTTAGAAGTGGGGCAGACTTTTAAGAAGATGGGTGTGAGGTTGGTTTTTGCAAGCTGGCTTTCCCGCATTGTGTGTTGTACGGTGACGCCTACTCGCGCAGACAAAGATTGGCCGCGTATCTGCCTGCTTCAAAGCAAATGTCGTGGAAAGACGATAGCCGTCTGCCGCGTTGCCCTGCCACGCCATTCCTCCTCCGCTCTGCGCTTCCATCCCTCCCGCTCCTCCCCTCACCTTTCGTACCTTTCGCGATGAATTCAACAGAAGTTTGTTCAACGCAATTCAATTGAAACCCAGAAAAAAGTTCGCAGGATGCAACTTCGTCGTCATCATCATCGGCCTACTTAGGTCCACTGCAGGACACAAGTTGGTCTTCCATAAAAGTTTCCACCACAAATGTGCGCGCGTTTTAGAAAAAGGTTATCGTTGCCATCTGTTTAAAACAACCTTACCACCCCCTCCTAAAGTAACGTTGAGACAAGCGCAAAAGCTTCGCCCAAACGAAGGGAAGTGCCTCCAATCGATCGCCAAACCTTTAAAGACCCAAATCGCAAACGAAAAACGAACCCATGCGACGACTTTTTTGCGCCCTAAGTAAACGGATTTAAATGTATACCGATACGGGGTTTAATAAAGGTATACTATTGTGTTTCTTCTTGATGATCGATGCGTGTATTGCTTTGTCTAGAACCATTTCTTTTTCGCGATTTTCAAGCAACTGTGTCACCACAACGGAAGTCCGGTTTCGCGCACGCGCCGTGCGTGTGTCCAGAGACCTTATCAGACGGTTTTCGGCCGACCAACCGGTCTATGCGGAATGCGTTAGTTTTTTTAAAAAGACGCTATCGGTCCCAGTAAGAAAGCATTCGCTTCAAAGCGCAAACATACCCCTAATTTCGTTTCCGAAAACAGCCAGGCTTTGAAGGAGTAATTCAGTTAGACTGCAGACGTTGAGGTGGTCGAATCCAACGAGTTGTAGTGGGCGGCCCCCCATTCAAGTCCTCAGCTCGCCGCGCACCCTTCAGCACGACCGTGGGTGCACGTTCCGGACACTCCCGTTACACGGACCGAAGTTGCCTCATCAGGGCACTGAGATTTTGGGGGTGTATTCGTTATGATTGCAACAGTTCAGGAAACACAAACGCTGGATTCCGATCCTCCTCAATCATTCAGTCAGCCAGCTGTTAAGTTCGGGTCCCTCACTTCGTAATTAAAACCGCCCGGGAGCTAGATATCGTTCGTTACGTACAGCGTTTACTTTGGTGGTGTTTGTTGTCACGCCGGCAGAGCTGAATTGGGCGTGAGGGGCGTAAGGAGAAACCGCGGAGGCTTCTTCGTTAATCGCCGCGCTTTTGTGTCAACACGGCGAGCGGGCCCGGAGACGACGCATACAAACGCGTCGGTCATCCCGTAATACTGAAAGCGATGTAAGCTTTCGAGGAAGGATTTCCTTGCGAGAAGCCGGCGGAGGGGGACCGTTGATATTTTAACGACCGCGATTACCGCGACGAGAATCATCGAACCGGACAGGAGCGGAAGGTCGGTCAAGGGGTCAAACCTTGGGTCAGATATGGGAAGGGGTCACCCGACGTTCAGTCTGTGACAGTTGCGCTGCTCAAAGTTACTGGGCGAAGTTGCCGTTCGTCACACGTCTGAGCCTGGAGATTCGGAGGCTGGGATGCATCAGGTAGGCGGCCAGGCTTTGTTAGGCGCTCCACGTGTTAACAAAGGAAAGGAATTCCGGCGGCGCGGGGCACAAACATGGCGTGCACGGTATGAGAATACTTTAAGACGTGCCGCCCGAGAGCCGATTCCTGTAGTTGGGTCTGCTCTATGTTACTTTGTTTTCATTTCTGTTATATTTGTGTTTTGCGGAATACCTTTGGGTTTCTGTTTGAGAGTGAGATAGGTGGGTCACGTGACTATTTTGAACCCGCCTAGCTTTGTTTGCCACGGCGGCCAATCAGTGGCCTAGCATGGGTCAATCAATGCGCCATCTTCTCTCTCAAGTCGTGACGTCCCTTTTGTGGGAGGGGTTTTGTTGGTAAAACCGAGGAGTTTGATGTTTTGAGGGATTGAACAGAGACAGGAGAGGGACAGCGGCGAGCTCCCGCTCGACGCGGGCCTCGCCCGACCTCTTGTTTGCAATCACGAGCTGTGAAAGTTGCAAATACGTAATGTAAATAAAGTGTACATATTGTACATTTTGAGTTTACTTGGAGTAGACCGTCGTCGGCTATGTACCGTCGGCCAACGAGCCAGCGAGTCGTCATTTCATCGATCATCGCATCGATCATCGACATCGGCCGACCGATACACCTTTGAAAGTTTAACTCCAGCCTTATTAGGCCACGAAACGCGACCGTTCAAACACTCCTTTCCCAAGCGAGGGGCATCGGGTGCTCCACTTTCTAAACTTTACATCCGACTCGGACACGCAGTCCAATGGGCGAGCGTGCAAACGCCATGGACGGATGCTGTCTCAACCCTTCCCTGTAGCGTGCGGGGGCGGCCCAGAGCAGCACGCGTACACGACGCGGGACGCGAGGCACGCATGCAGCGCACCGGATCAAGCACGCAGCACAAGGAGGGCCGACACGGAACGTGGGAATGGGAAGAGGCACGTATCATTTATATCATTCGTGCAGAGCTGCGGAGAACGGGGCCGGCATTCACGATGAAGCGAGCGAGCCACCACCCCCCGATAACAAAGCATTTGAGACAAATGGATTGACTCGCCAATGAGTTCCAAAAGCTGAGACGCACCCTCGGGGTGGCAGATAGGGCGGCCCACGCCGTCGACGCCACACCATCGCCACAGCACGACGACGTGTGCACGATGCGCATCCGTCAACTCGATAAGGGAGCGAGCGCGGTGCGAAAACCCGCCGCTCCTTCGCTCCTGGCCTCACTGGGGCGAGAAATTGGGGGGCGACAATCGCGAGGAAATGGCGCGATGGCGTGCAAATGGGCGGGAAAGTTGAACAGAAAGAACTTGGGAGTTTAGACGTTACACGAGCAGGAAGTAAAGCTCCCCGCGCAAGAGTGATCAACGCTGCCGCAAATTGTAACTAGAGCGGAACTGGCTCTTTCGCCGCAGCGGTGCGTACTGGTCGTAGGATACTAAGGTGTCCCGTGGGCTGGGCACGCCTGCAGCGAAGCAGCGCGAGGCTGGCACGACTCGCCTGTTGGTCGCCTAATTTCCCTCGCGACGCCACCCACTCGACACAAACCAAATTAAACCACGCTAGCAGGGGAAGCTTCAAGTATAGGCCGATTAGTTAGTCACATATACGCGCATTTAATTAAATAACGCAACACGGCCCCACCGACGAAAATTTAAATCTTAAGTCGTTAACTGAGGCACAATAACAATGACACAAATTCCATGGCAAACATCAAACAAATAATCAAGAAATTAAAAAAAAAACAAAAAAAACATGTGAAGCAGTGGCGACTCCCCAGCCACTTTACCGCAACTTTCTATGACGTCACAGAATCTTGATTGAGCGACTGGCGGCCACCGACGTATACGCCACCGCCAAAAAACCTGACTAGTTCGGTCTTATCACATCACTTGAATTCGAACATGCCGTTAGAACACTGATAAACACGTTTTTAGTGCTAACCCATATGACGTCACACCTGCCCTTAATAGGCCACTGCTGCGCGAAAATTGAAATCTTTCCAATATTCCTTGCGTTTCTTTTTCGTTAAACGTTTTTCGATGCGAGAATGGAGCTGACGATCTTTCAAATTGGACAAAAAGTTGTATTTTGTCTTGTCCCCACGTGAGACACAAAAGCGAGGGTACGAAGTTCAGCGAAGCGGTTTCGCGAAAACACGCTGTCAGCACGCGCGGATCGACTAAGGCGGAAACAAAACAAGAGCAATAAAGCAACGCTCACATCCGGCTTGTTTCCCGAAGCATACGCCATGCGCAGAGCCGGCACGAGCGGCGCTCTACAAACGGAAAATTGAGCGCGTTGTTCCACAGAAACGCGAAATGAGAACACACTTCGGCGTTCGCCCGCAGCGCAGAGGGAGGGAGGGTCAAGGCATCTCGTACAGGCAGAGGGGGGATTGTTGCGGCGACGCCGCTTATTCCCGCATCTTCCTGCAGTGTTTATCCCTCGCTTCTACAACCATTGTCATCTTCTTCTCTTTACTTGCATTCCGGCCGCATTGGTCATCCTTCTTGCGGCCGCGCTAATATCGTGTTGGCTATTACGCAGCGGCAGTCGGCCAACCACTCAGTCTCCGGCGGAAAACGAACGGCGTGTTTCCAAGTCGCGCCTGCGGCAGATCCTTTACGGGGAAAGGGAGGCCCACACGCTGGTCGCGCGGAGTGCAAACGAACTACACACAGAACACAAATAAGCCGGAATGGGAGTAAATGGCTTGTGTCATAACTCAGTACCAATTCGGAGTTTTCAAAACTCCTTCCAATGGGAGTTTCGCCTTACTCCCATTATTTCGGCAGTTTTTTTAGTAGCATATGGGAGTTTCATTTTACTGCCACTACAATGGGAGTTTCCAGGGGTACCATTGGGAGTGTATTGTTTCCTCCAACTGGGAGTTTTCAGGGGGCGCATTGGGAGCAGTGTTGACCTGCATTCGAGGTTTTTTTGTGTGTGTGTTTTTGTGCGCTTCATATATATGCGCTGCAGTGGAATTTATTACTGCATTTGGGAGTTCTTAATAAGGGCACAGGCCGCATTTTTATTTTTCGTTGGGGATCACGTAATTTCTAGTCTTTTTCCGCTTCAAACGTTGAATGGCGAAACGTGAAAAATTTGTTTTCTGCACAGTCAATTTATTGCATAAAAATTACATGGATACGATATACGTGTGAACACGTTAATAAGACAATAAAAACACTGAATCAACAAAACACCTACATCGAGAACACAAGGTATCTTGGTAAGAACTTTATCTACTACAACACTCCTCAACGAAAAAAATTTAAGCCATTTGCCAACAATGAGGTCAGCATGTCGTCGGTGCGCTGTTTGCTTCCACCTGCCTCCCAAACGCTGACGTTGCCGCACCCCCTGGCACGTTCTTCTGGAAGCCACAGCAGCACATTCATTAGAGGGATAGCAAAACGCTTTAAATCTGCGGTTACAAATACATAAGCATATTGGGCATCTGACCTGAAAAAAAAAAAAAAAAGAAACGGCACTGTAAAGACGCTGAACTTGTCACTCTTGTGTCCAACTTTCCGTAATGTCTGAATGTTTGTTTAAAGCTACGCAAAATTGCACTTCTGTCCGAGACACCTGCGCTCACTAGTTCGTCAAAACGAAGTGTTCTGCTGTTCAAAAAGGTGCGCGACCCTTCCTTGTGGCGACCAACTTCTCAAAATGCTTCATTTCCCTCTTTTCCTTGCGTGTAGTGTTCTGGGAACGAGCTTCAGGTTTTACCCCCCGCACTGCCCCTCTCTCCCCTCACCGAAAGTTAAGGAAAAATTTCGGTCGGTGTGACGCCTGCGCGTGCCCCCCTTCAAAAAAAAAATAAATAAAATAAGCAGTCGTCTGTCGACTCTACAGAATGCTCCCTCGAATGGCGTTTGCTGGTTATAGTTACACGCGCCTAGCCTACGGAGAGCTCCCACGGAGCCCCGACCTTCTCCCTTTTCAGTGAAAGCAATTAATCGCCGGCGGCACGCGGCAGTCACCCTCCTCGTAGCAGGCGCGGCTGGCACCACACCTACTTCTCAAGAAAAGCGGCTGCCCTGCGACGTTTCACCGGCCAACTTCACCCTCGCTTGCCAGTAAGCCACAGACACAGCCTAACAAGAACACCTAACAGCCATCCAGAGTTCGGACAGTTTTCATTCTGCTTGCGAGTGTGAACCAGTGAGTGTTCTGCTCGAGACCCGCGCAAATACGCATTGCTTTCACACCGTTCGGCCTCCCCAATGACGTTCCGGGCATGGTGCCGTCTTTCACGCACAACGCTCACCTCCAGTGGCGGAGAATCGCCCGTGCAGTGGCGCGGGAAACACGTTGAGTTTATTTGACGCTAGAAGGGGCACAAGTCTGCCAAAATGTTGCGTACAATCAAAAACGGGAAAATCTTACCTTCAACCACCTCGCAGAGGCACAACCGCGTTGTTTTTAACGAGCCACTCTCAGCGATCACTGCATTTAGGCCTCGCGTCGGCTCGCTGGCGTATTCCGTCGGGTCGAAGGTCGGTGACACGGAGGCGACGTTGCAGTCCGTCGCACGTCAGTCCAGGCTGGTTCCACAATGTTCGCAACGAGCTTCGGTTGTTGGGAAGCACTTCACATCCGTTCGTCCGGCCGCAAGTTCACACTGGCAATAAATTTTCGGGGACGCTGGAGCTCACACGACACACGACACCAACTGGCAGCCATTTTGTAAGGACGCGTAGAGGAGGAAGGGGTGAAGGAGAAGGAGAAGGAAATGGAGGTGGCGTGGGAGTTTTTAATACACCCATTAGGACAAACGCAGTAATCAGAGCCAGATACTGCGTTTTGTGAAGAGGTACAACCGTGGTAAATGCGCTTATTTACGACGGCTTGTGGCCCCCGGTGTAAACTGGCAGTTTTTCTACCATCATACTACCACACGTGGGAGCAGGCCGCCTGTCGTGAGGAGTTTAAAAGACGTATCCCAGCCAAGAAACTCCCATTCAGGCTAACTTGTGTTTTGTGTGTACGGTACACGGCCAGACAGGAGGTAAAGAAAACGGCACCACGTTGGAGCACAATCCTCGACCCCCAAACGGAACGAGACCCCCCCCCCCAGTTCTTTCCTTGGCCCGTCCGTCTTGCCACCCTGCGGTGGCATGCTTTGTGCGCCGCTTACAAGTAGGCACGCATGACGGAAGGCGCCCCACGTGGTGCTAACAAGGACTTAGTCGGACGCCGACCCAGAATGACCGAGCCGGACCGCTGCGCGCCAATGTATGCACGCGCCATATTACGTGTCGGCATTCGCGTATGCGGCTCGCATTCGCCTGGAACAGGTCTGGAGGACGACGTCACTGCACGGTCCCTGCGCACCTTGGAAGGCGAAGCGTCGCGCAACACTCGCGGCGGCGGGCCCACCCGTATTAGCAATCGCGGCCGCGCCCTGCGAACGCACGGGTGCCCGAGAAATCGAACGGAACAGGGCGCACCGAATCGCTACTGCGAGCGCCGCTACTGAGTTGTTTGCGTTCGCCGCTTTCATTTGTTACAACCAGGGCGTATATGGGCGTGCTCAGTCCATACAGCTCCCCACGAACAAAGCGAAATGCTCTTTCGTGCGCGCGGCAAGGTTGATGGAGCCGCATTAGACGGGCATAATGGACCTGGCCGTACGCCGCAGCACTACATAGCCGCGTTCTAACACAGTGCGTTTTATCAGCGCATAGAGGGGCACGCTGGTAATGCGGGACGTGCAGAGAGGGCCATCTGGGTCTTCATGGGAGATTATTGAAGCGAGAGATGGCTTCATGGTGCGATGGCCGAGCCCACAATCAGTGTTAATGACAAAGGAAACCTACTCACTTTCATTACCGCGGCGTGATAGGGAGGCTCCACATCAAGAGAAAGCTGTGTATACACGCTCGTCCAATTAAACCATTCCCAAACAGTAAAACGTCAGCGCTGTGTCACTTTTCTTTTGTGTCGTCCTTGCTCGCCTACGGTCATCGTCGAAAGAGACTAAATCTTCGCATTCGTTAATAGCAGTCCAGCTCGCGAAAACTTGGGCACTGAATACTTTCTTCGCAGCCTTAATCTCCCCCACCAATTCCTTCCCATCCTAGTCCCGACTCTTGATGAGACTTCAGACCCAATAAACGTGGGTCCATTCCACTCCATTTCTTTCTCTTCGATCAGTGGAGGGCTTCCCTGGCCAGCCCAGAGACGGATACCCAGCTCAACCTGGTGACCCAGGCAAGGACAGCCAGCTGAAGCCAAGGAATCCCGGACTCGGGTTGCCTTGCACGGGGCGAGGCCCATACAACCACCTCTGCTCGACAATTAAAAGTCTCTCTCTCCCTCTCTCTCTTGTTCTTCTTCTTTACCCCTGGTGAAAGACCGAAAAAGGTGGATTGCCCTCTAGAGAAAAAAAAAAACAATAACACGAAAGAATGAAGGCACCGAACTGGTGCTGTCTGTGGCAAACTTCCCTCGTAGAGCGAACTAGAATAGATCGATTGTTTTCGCGCACGGGAGCGAGCCCGCAAGCAACCGAAGTCTGGCGGCGTCGCGGCCCTGCCTGCGGTGGAGCTGCGGAACCAACACGGCACCAGCCGCACGCGGCGGCCTCGAAGCAACCATACAGCGAGGAACACGCAGGGGGGTACCATTTCCGGATGTTCTCGAAAATTAGCAAAGAAACAAAGAAAGGGCGAAGCGCGGGCGACATAATGACAGAAAAGGCCATGCGGAGGCAGGAGGCCGTGATCGGTGAGGGAGAGCGGCCGAGGTGGCAAAGCACGCAGGGTGCTCGCTGGTTGAGGCGGCGCAGCCTCGGGTGGTCCCCTCGGCCTCCGTCGCGGCTGCTGCTGGGTGTCGAGAAACTCGTTCACCCCTCCTTCCGGTTTCCTCGCCGGGCGATGTGCGTGGTAACGTTCGCGCAACGGGATGCGACGCTTCCTCGCGCGCCTCGGAAGAGGAGCACGCCGACAGGGCTGCACTGCTACATCGCCCGGAGGCAGCTGCCCCCCGCCGTCACAGAGACATACGTGAACGGTCGGCGACGAACCGAGGGGGCGCTACAGGCACAATGTGACGTCTATCGTGGCGCGGTGCACGGAATGAGGAGGGTATGGATAAGTAGAATTATACGTTGAACAAGAGAATGAGGATGGCGATAGTAAAGTTTGGTTCGTTGCATGGGTGGGTGGTGTCGTCGTGGAGGGCGTGTGAATTACCCAATGACGCTGACGCAGGAGGTAGCTGATGAAGAAAAGTCCTGATTTGATTGATTGATTGATTGATTGATTGATTGATTGATTGATTGATTGATTGATTGATTGTAGGGTTTAACGGGCCGACGCTACACAGCCGATGAGGCGCGCCGTAGTGGCGGACTCCGGATTAATTTTGACCACCTGGGGATCTTTAACGTGCCCCGAAATGTCGCACATACGGGCGTTTCTGCTATTCGCCTCCATCAGAAAAGCGGCCGGGAATCGAACTCGCGTCCTCGTGCTCAGCAGCACAACATGAAGAAAAGTCTATTTTCAACGATAGTCACAAGGACTTTCCAGCAGACGATGAAGCACGACGCAACACAATGAAAACTGGGTTAAAAATTAAAATGCGCCGCGCGTAGAGGAGGGTATCGCCGCACGATCCCTGGTAGGGGCCCTGGAGGCCAGAAAGGTGTCGAACCGCCGCGCGGTTGGCGAGAAATGCGTGGGGCTCTGGCGTCCAGAAACCGCCACGAGAGCAAGTCTCGATACGACCGCTCTGGGCCGCAGCTCCGGACGACCTCGTTGAAGACAACGTTACTAGAATAAGCTTATTCTAGTAACGTTGGTTGAAGCTAGCGCATTCCGTCGCCGGCCTGCCTCCTTCAACCGGTCCTCGCCCAATAGCAGTGCGCTATTTGAGGGCCTTGACCTCTGCCCCCCTCCGTCCTACTGATGATCAGGAGGACAGAATGGCATTCCCCCGATGCAAGATCAGGGAACAATACCTGGCGTCGGCGACGTCGATTCCTTTCGCTCCCGCCGACGGAGGGGAACTGAACAAAACATACGCAAAGGGAGGCGAGACAACACTGTCGAGGCCTATATCGGCGCTACCGTCGCTACAGCGATGATAATCAAATCTGACCTTTCCCCAAGAAAGTCGCCGAGCGCATGAAATGCGAAAATACACATTCCTACACCATCAAGCGCGCAACAAAGCGAAGTGGCATGGTTGAGAGTGTGCGCCCTACCTCGACCGGAAGCAAGAAAGCAAGAGATCGCAAAGCGTTTGTGAGCTTGAGTTCCGAAAACCGCAGTCATGGCACCTCTACCGCGATTCTGAGCTCTGTGTCCGTTAGCAAAAAAATGCCCCTTTCGCGTCTGTTTTAGCCGTGCCGCTCTTCGGGGGCCTCTACATGCGCAGAAACCAGCCCCGCGTTGCTTGTTTTGCGTCACATCCAGTCGTCCGACTTCAGACAACCAGGGCTCGCTTGACAGTGACTTCGAAACGGACATGACACGGACAAAGATCGAAACCTCGCCGCGAAGCAACGTTCGAATCTAGCGGAAGCTATACAGTCATCCCTCGTTAACTCGATCGAAGTCGTAAAATCCGCTGAAAATTTCGAGATAAGCGGAGTCTAGAGTTCAGCAAAATGCCGAAAATTTGTGGCCAGCTCACCGAAATAGGCGCCTATGGTGGTAACTAGCAAAAGCTCCACTCCACAGGGGCGCTTTCCTAATAAAGGCAAAAATGTTCGCAGGAAAACCTAATAATATTATTGCGGACGAAAGAACCGCGTGATGCTCGCCTAGCTGTTTCGCCTTCGCATCTCCTCAAGCGGGTGACTTAGGCCCGGTCAGCGAAAGCTCTGCAGGCATTCAATAAAGTTTTTACCAACCAACTGGTTCCGGAAAAGCGTTCTCGAGATGTCAATGTATCGCATGAACCGTTAATCGCCACGGCTACATTCAACCTTGTCGCTAAGGGGGCGCCGCATCTTTCTTGTTTTTACCCGCCGCTGTGGCTGAGTGGCTAAGGTGTTGTGCTGCTGAGCACAAGATTGCGGGTACGGTTCCCGGCCGCAGCGGCCGCTTTTCTGATGGAGGCGAAAAGCAAAAACGCCCGTGTGCACGAGATTTCGGCGCACGATATAGATCCCCAGGTGGTCAAAATTAATCCGGAGCCCTCCACTACGGCGCGCCTCATCGCCTGCGTTGCATCGGCGCGGTAAACCCTACAATCAATCAAATTAATCTTTCTTGTTTCTGTCGCTGTAGGCACTTAATTCTCGAGGGTTGCCTTCGTCCTCGTGATCAGCTGCATCGTCCACAGCTCTCTCAACGATGCAGGCGTCAGACAGCACTCCGGTAACGGGAACACCGGCCTCGTACAGCGTAAATTTGCAGTTCACGACCGCGTTCGGCGCGTAGTGGGCGCTAAACGAAACCTTGTCAGACTTCCCTCAACGTTTCGAGATATCCGCAGTCCCCCGAAAACAAAAACAAAAAAAAAACACTTCGATATCGGGGAGCAAATACATGCCACCTATGGGAGGTAAAAGCATGGAGAAAAATACTTGCGACTTAACCGATACTTCGAGATTACCGAGCGAGTCAATGAGGGATTATGGTACATAGCTTGGACTGGCGTCACTGTAGCGGCCATCTTGAGGCACTGCTTGCAAGGTGGAAGCCTGCGAACTTATCTGGCGCTGTTATCACGGGAAGCGCTGTTAAAGCAGACAGGATTACTCCAGAAAGGGATGCGGTGACGTCACATGCAAGCTGTGTATATTCTTCAGGGCACGCGCACAAATGGGCAAGTCGGAGAGATTAGCTAGCACGTCATCGTCTGCGTAAGTTATGCGCGGGTGTGCATCATTTCCTAGCATTTTTTTTTTTTTCATTAGAGAGCAGCGACATGCACCCCGGCAGGGCACGGAAAAGAAAACGTCTTTTAATCAACCTAGCGGATGCACGTGTAAATGCACTCTAAAGAAGTATTTCGTCCAGCATGATTTTCTTCTCATTCTGCGAGGACCAAAGCGGAAAATTACAGAAATAATGCAGGGAACATAGCCATAATATGTTAGCACGACAACACGAATAATGCCTGCCTCACCGTCCTTTCTACCACGGCAAAAAAAGTGGCTTTTCCATCAAGTAGCACTGAAATTCTCGGGTGCCAGGAGAAGTACTCCAAGGTATCAACGCTGTAAAAAAAAAAAAAAAGTTTGGCTCGGAGAAAATAAAAGTAGGCACCACGCAGCCTCGCAGGAGTGGCGGGAAGCCGTTCTTTCATTCGCCGTCGGGTGCGCTAAGTGGTACGGCGGCATCAAGGACGCCGCACTAAGGCCCGCCGCACACGTGCACACGGTGGGACAAGTGTGGCCCATCGGCTCAACATGCGAGCAAAACGAGCTGGGGACGGACCAAACACAAACAGAAAAGGACGCGAGCCGACGTCGCCTTTCCGCGCCTTTCAACAGGGGGAGGAGGGAGTTTTAAAACTGGACGTGCGTTCGCGTCCACTTCCCGGACAGGCCCGAGCAAGGAGAGGCCCCAACAAGGGCCCCGCCGGATCGAGCGTGGACGGACGGCCAGCCAGCCAGCCAGGCCACCACGATATCGCACTCCGACGAGGCCTCGGGCAGCTCGCGCCGGACGGCCGATGCCCGGCGTCTGCTATATAAAGCAAGGGACAATCGCGGCGCAATCGCCGCTGTCCCTACCCTACTGTCGACCTGGACGAGCAGAGCGACCGGGCTGCGCTGCGTTCCGCCACTGCTGGTATCCAGGTGGTCGCTCGAATTGTCCAACTCGACACTGGCGGGCGCGTCGACGCGCGCTGAGGTGAATTTAAGTGCAGAGCACTTCAAGCGCTCGCGTTGTCGTCATAGCTCGCTCGCTGGATCCAAGTAGAGCAACAGGGCGTCCCGCGGTAACGCTGTCGTTCGCGGCGTACCCCAGAGTCTTCGAAAGCAAACGGTTTATATAGTCATAAGCGTTCTAAACTCGAGGACCGCTGGCGCTTGTCCTACATCTCCCCGTTGTTTAGCGCAAAGAACATTATAGGTGCATTTGAGGAAAAATGTACGTAATTAACCGGCAGCGCCCGCGCTAATTTAGTTAGGAACCCTCGTTGGGTTGGTTTTTACTGTAGTAAGCGAAAAAAGCGGCCGCGCAAGAAAAAAATGGCAGCATCTCCACTCCGTGGATGATGACGCGAGGGTGCGGAGTACGGGGACTCGAAATGACATCCGATTTGCGCCCCGACGGTCATTCGATTTGAGCCGTGTGTTGCACCTTGATCATTCCCTAAATGAAACTGCAACTCACGGCTCAAATCGAACTTCGCTTGATGGTGGTGCGCGCGCGGATGGACGCGGACGGACATTGGGAGGTTCTAAGCAGTCATGGGCATGTTACCGAAAAAAAGTAACAGTGTTACAGTTACAGTTACGAAGTTTCAAAAGTAACTAGTTGCAGTTACTGTAAAAAAGTAAAGTCTTTACTTTTCCGTTACTGTATGCAACTAATTATTATATAACCAGATTTAGCTTATTAAATAGAAACGTACGCAGGCATGGGGGCCCAGGCAGCGGTTGCACTTGCTCTGTGTCGACAGAAATGGCTGCCGAACGTTTAGAAAAAGTACGAACGCGAAGGCCGGACTTATCTTGAGGACAAAACAGACGAAACAATCAATGCAAACTAAATTTATTTTCACCTACAGTGTTGTCGCTTGACCGCCTTGCATAGTGAGGGAGAAGAAGAAAAAGGGGATGGGGTAGTGGATCACCGGAAGGCCCTTTGGAGGAAAAGGGAACGGATGTGGGAGTAATCCGGTTGCCGAGGTGTTTTTGAAAGATACTAAAAAAAAAAAAAGCCCTGCGTTAGCATTTTACTTCGTACTTGTCGTCGGAGACGGAGACCAATTTGAGCTATTGCCGAAACGACGTTTGCCCGTAGGCCCACGGAGTCGTTCTCCCGCCCCAACCCCCAGCTATCCCCACCTCCGGAATGAGCCAAGGTTATTTCCAAAGGGAATAGAAACTGAACTACCAGAAACTACCAGACACAGGTTTGAATCCTGCCGGTGCCTGCGCGATTTTTCGCGATTGCAAATGCTATGCGCACGGACGCGGATGGACATTGCGCGGTCCTAAGGTGCTCCGCACCTAAAAAAATGGCGCGTTCGAAATGCCGCAGAGAGGTTCCAGCCGCGCAAGAAAAACATTATGCGTTCGAAATGACGCCAAACAGCTCCAGAATAGATAATTAAAGCAAGCACAAAAAGAACAGAACTCCCGCTGGCGCAGTTTCAGGCAGGGCGCACGCCAGCACTGCGAAGGCGGGAAATTTGAATTGCATGGGGTGTTAGCAGTGAGCGGATAACGGCGATACATCCAATGGCGAATCACCGCTCGGCACTTCCGACAGCTTTCCCGTTGAGTGGAACGGCTTTATTTTTTTTTAAACACGAACCTACATGGTCGAAATTCCTCCGAAATGTAACTAAATGTACTCCGTTCACCTTGAACCTGGATGAATACGCTAGCGCGCTAGCACCACCATCTGCACCAAGCTGGCCTCGCCTTCTCCGCTAAAAAGCAATAAACCTATTAAGAGTTACAGCGGTCAGCAGTACATGCTTGCCAAGGTCCTTGCGCCTACGGATTGATCAAAAGAAAAGTATGCTGAAAAACAAATTATGAAAATAGCGTAAAACCAGTTCAAACAACGGGCTACAACGACACAGTGCTGGCGACAAGGTCAGCACTGTGCCCGCGTCGCTCTTCATTTAGAGCCCTTTGTTTTTCCTACCTGGCCCACTGGCTACGGCGTTGTGCTGCTAAGCCGAAGGACGCCGGTTCTATCCCGGCCGCGGTGGCCGTTTTTCTGGTGGAGGCGATTCGAAAAGCGAAAACGCCCGTGTGTCGAGATTTTGGCGCACGTTAACGAACCCCAAATGGTCAAAAATTAACCCGGAGTGATCCACTACGGCGCGCCACATAGCCCAGGTGAGCTCCGGCGCGTGAAACCACACAATCAATCAATCAATCAATCAATCAATCAATCAATCAATCAATCAATCAATCAATCAATCAATCAATCAATCAATCAATCAATCAATCTCATCGCTAGAGTTCAGGTTAGTTCCCATGACGGAGTGGCCGCGTAGGGCTGACAGTGCATCGCATAGTAAACTAATAGCTAGAGATTATTTAAAAAATTATACCCTTTTCCTTTTCCCGCCATCCCACTCCGCACTGCAGAGCAACAAGGTCTGCATCTGCAGTATGTGCAACCTGGCGGTGACGGCAGTGCGCTCGAACAAACAAAAAAGGAGGAGAAGAAGAAGAAAAAAATTTCGCGCGATTTAAATCTGACTGCAGCGTCCAATCCCAAGTGGCATAATAGCCTCAACTGAATCCCACAAGCAGTTCGCGTGATCTGCGCAGAGTATGCGTGCGCTCATGAACCTATTGCGATAAAGCGGATGGGCCCGATCACAGCGTTGCGTAACAAACATTCCACCGAACATAAGCTGCATTGTCCGTGTGTGCGGCCTGTCAGGACGCGAAGCACATCAAGGGCAGCCATTAATCACGCGTCGTCGCTGGCGGCCGAACTCCCTGCCCGCCGGGGAAGAGCCTTTCCGCTGATAGCCGATACAACGAAGCGCATGGCCGAGAAGGGGGCTGAGGTCATCTTATCTCGCCGGACACAAAGGTTTAACCTTATTTGCGCAGCCGGCGGGTCCCGTATAAGCGAACGGATAAAGTGTTCCTTAACTGGGGGCCGCTACTATCGGTCCGACTTTATTTGGCGTTATTTTAATTTATCTCAGCTAGTCAACACGATGAACTACACGAACACACCATGATTATCCACGCGGAAATAGGGATACAAGGCACTTTAAACGGCATGGTGTACCATATACAGCTCGTTCTGACAGATCTCATCGGCGAAGTCCATGAATGCCCTAAAAGGCCGGTAAAGGAAACCCTGACCCGATAAAGGGAACATTGCCTAGCCACTCCAGAGAATAAAGTTAAAAGTGTGAATCTGATGTATTGAGCTTCCTTTTCATTCATTTATTTTTCCCGTGAGACCCTGCTCAAAAGCGCCGTTTTTCTTTCGCCGTCCTTCTCGCACGATTTGGCGAGTCTGGCTGCCAGCCAGCCAATCAGTAACGGTCCCGCTTTGGAGTTCGCAAATCAGCCCAAATAACCTGCACGAGTCCTTCCAGAAAGTAAAAGATGTCGAAAATATCCGTGAAATAGGGTAACTACAAATTTCAGAAGGCAAGGACAGCACCAAAGCTCGTCGGGAACCAACGGCGACGTCAGGGCGCATTCAGCGTGCGCCTCAGCGTCGAACGTTTGTTCATCCATGCCTGACATAGTAAACGACAGCTCGCCGATTCTGCTACACTGCTTACTCAGCATCGCGGTGCTCCATATCCAAGCGTGCAGTTCAGTGAGCACCGATTCTTGCGACCTGGCAGCTAGGATAGATCCGAGGAAGGTCCCACGATAAGGCAAGAGGCGCAAGACTCAGCGAGTCAGCGCTTGCAATGTCAGCATCGACGAGTCACTATGCATGCCCCCACAGCCCGGCAGCGCCCCGGTTAAGGCGCCTTTGCGCAGTCTCTTGTTTGCACTCCGTGCGACACAGAAACCGACTCTTCGAGCGCGGGACGACGATGATTCGGGACGTCAGAAGGCCATCTGGGCACGCCCTCCGACCCCGCTCTCTCCTCAGACGGGGAAGGCCGTGCAGTGCCTCTGAAGCACGGGGCTTGCCCTGTCTTTTTTTTTTTTTGTCTTCGTTTATTCCGTACCCTCGCACCGAGAAAGAGTTACTTACAACGCATTACAACTTTACACAAACGTGCTCGCCTCCAGACACCCGCTCTAAATTGTGCTACCACGTGCGCCCTTAGGTCGTCCTACAGCCTTCTCTCATACGCATAAGCCGAGATATGGGTCATTTTGAACTTTTGCGGGAATTACCATATCGTAACGGATGACTTTCCGGATTACCACTGCCTACATGTCGACCTCATTTAGTACAGGCTCGGCGCACGGATCACTCGCCAGCAAGACTAGCCTCCCCGATGACCGACACGAAACAAGCGTGATCTCCGTGGCTGGCGATAAGTTGCGCGGAGGACGAGCTCAACATCGGCCTATGGATCAATTTAAGCCTGCCTGCAGAAATCCGGTGATATTTACTGGGCAACACGCAGGACGCCAGGCGTAAGATCTTATGCATTGTTCATAATAACAGCGCTACCGACACAGACAGAAAGAAGAAAAATAGCGCAGTTATTATGAACATGTACCAACTCGCCCAGTCTTCCGTTTTAGCTTTATGCATTGTATTCTTAAGAATAAACAGGACTTTGAGAGTAGAGGGCAGCGCAATGAACGGGACGAAGCGGAGACAAGACAGGCAGGACATCGCGGTCTCGACATGCCGAACGCAGCTTTTGTACTTGGCGGTGGACGCGACACCGCGAGGCACAGTCTTCCATTATATTTTTCGTTGAACTGTTATCTTACCTTTTGTAGGCTACGTTTCTTAAACCGGATTTCTGTAACTTATAGTCGTAAAAAGCGATACGGCGTGAATTTTGAATCAGAAAAGCATCTTAATTTCTGTTTACGTACTTGTATTTGGCCTCAAATCTACCCACGGCTACCCCTGCGCTAAGTAAGGTCGACTCGTATAAACCGTGCCACCAGTGCTAGTAGTCTCCAAAGGCCTTGCCCATTTATATTTTGACCTCATGTTCGCTTCTACAAAAGGGGTACAGATGGCGAGAGTGGTTTTTCGGAGAAAGTAAAACCGGCGCAACACGAAAAGAGCGAATGAATATACGGTCCTTGCATCCCAAACCACAGTCACTACTATAGCCAATCAAAATGTGGACGAAAGAGAACAAATGGAAAGGTCATTTTGCGAAATAGTATTTTGCAAATTCCCAACTCAATAAATGTTGATTTTCATGCGAAGTCATGAAAGCTTCTGTTCGCTGTACCGACGAAACGAAGTTATCTGCGGTTCCACACACTGCGTTGCACGTGTGTTTGATTTGCACCACGACTCCGTGCGATGACCGCCGAGCACGGCCACGGTTAAGTTGGACTGGGAAGGCGACACGAGTTCCTCCATATACACTTTCCTGGTTGCCGTCTCGCAGCGTAGTGGTACGGTAACGACTGCGCCGTGTGCTCTTGACGCGGCGGCAACGGCGCTCTTCCTCGCCGCTCCCACGCACGCCCACCATTCGCTGTGCGAGCGGACTGAGCGAGCGTGCGTGCGTGGCTGCGCGTATTATTTGCATGGGCCGCGAGTACGTCTGGCCTCGCTTCTCTTTCCCTGGTAGTTTAAACGAGTTAAGCTGGGAGAAGCCGCTGCCTCCACGGACGCCGCCAATATGCACTCACTTGGCGCGGAGTGGCCAGTCGCTCGACGCGGAAAGCACCCAGTACGGGGCTTTCCGCGAAAGCGAAACTGCACGTGTCCATAGAAGCGCACGAGCAAAAGCGCCCAGTCACGTCTTTGGTGCCGACTTATCACCGACCCCAGTGCAGGCGCCGCTGAGGCGAAATCGCTGGTTTGAAAGCTATCACAGAGGCGATATTCCCGACAGTGGGGCAATATGAAACCATCCACGCCTTGTATTCGCCGTTACGCAACCGAAAGAACTCCAAGTGTACTTTACAAATCGTTTCAAACAATTCCCCCGTACAGCTCAGGTGTAGCCTCGGTGCATGAAAAACTGCTCTCTGGATTTAAAATTAAACGAAGACGTACAACAATAACAAACCAGACGTCCGCATCTAGACGGCGACAATTGTTGCGGTGGAGAAACCACACTGCCGTCAACCGTGGAGAATGAAGCAGCGCTGCAGAGAGCAGGGCGCGCAGCGACGCGTGGCATCCGCTTCCGTCGGCCCACTAGCGTCCGCCGAATAGCGCCAACCCGAGCAGCCAAGTATAACCCCGGCATTCGTCAAAGGCTCCAGCAGCTGCATCCATGCATGCTGCTGAAAGCACAACTGCTCAGAGGTTGGCTTCAAACGATTCGGCGCTGGAGGCCGCAGTGGCGTCATCTTCGCGAAACGATGAAACCTCGCTACATGGATGCAAACACGAGCGTCGTGGAATTCCAAACAAATCCGCAGTGCATTTCTGATTGACTTCGCGCATTGCGTCCGGTACAGGAATCGAAGGTCCGGTCTTTGTTATTGAAGGTCGCAAAGTTGTTGCATCAATGTCTTTGCGTCAACAGCTGTATTGTTAGCGAAGCCCAATTATCTCCGACGACTAGTGTTCATGCGCCGGTTAAAATAGCTATGGCTGTCACTCTATTACACGACCACCGCTCCCGCGCGAAATTTAAGCCTGCCTCCGGGAGAACTCGCGGGCCTATAGGCAGTATTTGGTTCATTTGGGCAGAGGATGGTTTTCTCTCCACAAACCAAGTGCCGCCGTTATTGGCTACGAAAAACATTGCCAGGCGGTGTGGTAGCGCCAACCACGGAAGACAGCCTTCTGTGAGCAAAGGCTCGCACAAACGGCAAAGATTTTGTGAAAGGGTAAAACCGAGAAGCACGACGAAAACGTTGCTCGCTACTCGTCGAGATTTCTGCGCTTTTGGGTTTATAATGTAAAAGTTAGAAAATCCGTACAAGCTTCCGTAGGCGCTTGCCGCCATGCGTCCCGCCTGTCACGCTGCGTGACCAGCTTATCATTCACAAGGCCCTCTTTATACTTTCACAATGTTTAATGCGACAACTTCCGGCATACGCGGAGCTTCACTGCAGGGGGCCAAGTGCTGGCTACACGATGCCTCCTGTTTGCAAACCAAAGAGCACGTTGCAGGGCGGATTGTTCTAAATGAGCACGCCCTCGTTCAAACTACTTGAGGCTTCGCGCGCAAGGGATTTTTTTTTTCTTTCAACCGGTCACTATATCACCTCTTCTAGCCAGCAGCCGAGGAATCGAGCCTGCTTAGTAGCGGGAAGCCACTGAGCATTTGCGGCGGCACATCTTCCACGTGCGCCGGGGACGCAGTCGTCGAGACCAGACAGTCCCGGAGCGTTGACAGCGAAGGACGAAGCACACGGGGCCGGCCGGAGTTTAATCCCACGAACGGGACAAACGGGTTCGGCATCTGCGACCGTCTGACGGGCCCGCCAAACAGACGGCGAAACGTCCGCTCGAAGCGTGTCGCGCCGAAGGCGGCTGTTCGACGAACTCCTCCAGCGTTCTCGGAAGGAAGGGCACCGACACCGGCCACAGTTCTCACGCAAACAAACAGGGCAACATCTGCTGCGCGAACAAACCGGGCGACAGGCAGCGGCGGCGTCCGGTCAGCTGCTCCTCGCGGGACCTCATCTGGGCTGCCGCGACAGCTGGACGTCGGCGACACCTTCCGCTCCGGTCCTCCCTGGCGTCCTCAGTTCCGCGATGAGTTTCGGAAGAAATTATCTTGGCCATTCGTGCTTAACCTGAGCAATGAACAGCATATTTTAGCTGCGTTTTCTGGCACGTTACAGAAGCCCACTGTTATTCTGACAGATTAGCATTCTTCTTCAGGCAACCAGGTGGCCCATGAGGCCGCTCAGGAGAGTTCCCCCTCCCATCCTCCACTGGTGCCTGGGGTGAGGCCGTCGCGGTCCCCCTCGCCCTCCCCAGCGATGCGCATCGACCAGCACAAGAAGGGTCGACGCGCCCGTCTAAAAGCGCCAACTCCAGCTGGCTACCGCAGCCGTCTACCTCCCATTCCCCGCTCAGGCGAAATCTTTATTAAGAAGTATATTGCAAATTCAGCCTACACACCCGAAACACTACGCAAGTGGTATACCCCTCACCTTCCCCCTCGATGTCCTTACTGCATCATCGATGTCCTTACCACTCCATCAGCCCTCACACACCTAGTTTGGTGGTGCCCAGCTTCCGCCTGGCACCGTACATTCAAATACTAACTCCAACCACATCGCGATCCACAACAAACTGATGCACAAATATTATATGAAATAGCAGTTTATTCAATTAAAAGCGGTCTAGCACGGGTTGTTTGAGTGGGGCCTCCCCCGAACGAACTAGCAAACTTGCACGAACTCTTGACTTTATTGCGATCCCTACGAACTAGGCCATTAATTGCAGGTCCCAAGAACTGGCCCAGCTATTGACTCTGCTAAGAACAACCAGCATTTGTTTACTTTCTCTTTCCCTCCTTCCGCATTCCTTTCATGCATCGTGACCAGTGTCATCGTTTTCTCATACAGGTTCTCTCTCTCTCTCTCTCTCTCTCTCTCTCTCTCTCTCTCTCTCTCTCTCTCTCTCTCTCTCTCTCTCTCTCTCTCTCTCTCTCTCTCTCTCTTTCAGAAAGCACGTCGAGTTGGTAGAACAACGCTCCCGTTGACTCGAAGCAGGCTTACTCTATGAGACCAGCAACGATTTTTACCATCCTAGGCAGAGGACACATCCGAAAACCGGTCGCAAAGATAAGTCATAAGCTAATTATTATGCACTGCCCCCAGAGAGAAGAAAATAGGCTTAAGTGTTTCACAAACGATGCCAATACGCAGCCTTCGACTGCATGACATATGAGGTGACGATCAACAGTGGGGCTCTTCGATTTACAGTCTCAAACTCACCGCGGATAGCCCGAAGATTCCCCGAAGCCATAGGGATACATAAGATAATCGAATGCCGGACTGTTTCTCGGGGAGTCCGCGGTGAGTCCGAGACTGTAAATCGAAGAGCCGCAGTGTTACAATAAAAAAGGCAGGAGCCTTGACAGAACGTCCCCGGTGCGTTTTTGCGAAATCAACAAGCGACCTGCGGCGATTTTTCCGAGAGCGACGAAAAACTCCGCGACGGCTGGCTAAGGAAGCGGCTACATTTCCTCTCGTTTTAGTGCACACGGCGTACAGCGAAAGCGACACGCTTGCTATCAACGCCGCCAATGAAGTCGAAAAAAAAAAACAGAAAAACAACCACGAAGTTGGAGAACAGGCGGCAATGGCAGGTAGTAGCAGCAGCTGCACGACAGCTGCCGCGCGGCCCCGCGACGAAGCGCCCATCGCGGGGACCGCAGCGGAGCCACACACGCGGGGCCCGCCGCCAGCACCGAGATCTGGAGAAGAGGAAGCGAGCCGAGGTCGGCCGGCCCGTCGTCGTAAAAAGGCGGAGAAAATGAGGAACGGGACGCCAAAGAAGTAGGATTTCCACTCGACAAGGTCCGTCGTCCCACTGCGAAGTCACCGGCCTGCTCGCTCGCGGAGCCTTCGCTGGCGGCCTTTCTCCCCTCACGCCGCGAGCCTCTTTACCGAGGCGACGACGTGTCCCTGACCTCCACGAGTTCAAGCAGTTTGCGATGCCGCCCGTCGGCAGTGCCTAGCTGGCTAAGCGAGATACGACGGGGCCCCCGCGAGCTGCTCTATGCTAATTTGGCACGCGGTAGAACGACGGGCACTGAAGATAAGAAACGAGCGGAAGACGGGCAGACTGACAGACGACGAGTCCACGGGCGCGAGGTAAACAGGACGTGGCCGAGCGGCAACTTGTGTAGAACGAGCTACCGGCATCCGGTGCCGGAACGTTTTTTGCGCTTAATTGGCTGCACGCTCAGACGAATGAGGCAAGGGCAATTTTACGTGCCTGGTAAGAGCGTTGACATAAAGGCCAACTTCTTCGTACATGCACTGACATGAAGAAGCAATAATTATGCTATTACATGTCCGCGGGAGTGCCACGATAACAAGGTTGTCTAAAAAGCATCGTTTGGCAACTATTAATACCGTGTTGTACACAAGCGCTACATGCATGGCCAGCGTGCCCGGCAAACCCCCCCCCCCCCCCCCCCACCTTGCCCATGCATAACGACCCGTATAATTGAATGAACGATCGTTAAAACGAATCTGGCCCCTGTCTCGGGGATATTTACTGCAAAGATGTAATTACCTCCGAGACTATATACCAAGCAGAGGCTATCAGCGGAGGCAGAGTCCGCTGTTAGAGAGACGTCTAATTTCACAGCGCCATTACACCGCAAAGTACGGAGATCCGCTATGGTATCCGGCAGTGAACACTGCTATCGAACTGCCTAAGCTAGTCTACCAACCACTTACGAAGGGACGAGGCAAGAAAAATGAAGTTTATGGCATGCAGCTCGGCGGCATTGGGGAAATAGGCAAATTCTCTTGCTCCGCTTGAGCCATTACCCCGATAATTGCTAGCTCTAACGGTCCCGGGGAAGTTGTGACGGAAAACGCACGCCACGGGATGCAAGACCGGACGGCGCGCCACAAACTGCCCGCCGGCTCCAGATACGCGCACTCACGTGCTAGATCACCTTCGTCGGTCGTTTCCACCGCGGCACTTGACATTGGCTTGTATCATGGAAGAGGCAGCGGTATTTCTTACAAAACTTGGTCGAAGGGTAGCGCCCAGTCAAGGCGCAACGCGCGATGCATGAGCAGCGACCACTACCCATTCTCCTCTCTACAGCTGCTACTGAACGTGAACGTATTGGAAAAATGACAGCAATGAAACACTGCGCATGTCTGCACTGTTAAATCGGCTTCGTGGAGGACCTTCGCGAAGGCCTGCACGAGACAATGTGCAGACCGCTTCCTTACAAAACGCTCAAACAAACGACCAACCATACACTTACGAGAAGCCTATACCAAGAAACGTTCAAAGAGCGATAGCTCACGGATGACCTTCTTGCGTTCTCGACTCGACGCCCGCGCGCAAAGGCCAATAACCGACGGTGGTCTTGCTAAACACGTTACAAGACCTCACCATCTCTTTGGCTACTGACCCCGTCCTGGCCCATAACGAATCTTCGGCGCTTTTCATAGAGTTAACTGCGAAACAATGACAAGACAAGCCCTTGTCTTGTCTCCTTTCTTGTGTACTGGCTTGGTTTTTGCGCTAAACATATTTAAGCATCATGAACCAACTAGCCCCCCAACAAGTTTTGTTAAATTCAATGTCTGCTGTCCGCAAGTAACAACTACGATATTTGTTGAATATCCTTGCATAGAGCAGAATATCGAACGAACGGTTTCGCTCCTCCGAAACCGCGGAAGCGAGATCGTTCCTCCACACCTATGAGGATAACCTGCACAAACATGCGTGCCCTCCAAAGGCGCACATCTTTCTTTCGAAAACGGTCCCCGCCCACGCAACCGTCGGGCGGACAGCGCGTCCCGCGCTTCCATCCACCCTTTCCGCAAGCGAGGGCGCGATATATATATTCTGGCACTGCGCCTACAACCACGTGCGCCTACAACATGCAAATCGCGCGCGGCGGCCCGAAGCCGGCGCAGGTGGTTGCCTTTTAAAGTGATGCAACAGGTGAATCCAGCACGCGAAGCGTGACAATGCCTTGCGATAAACAACGCGAAGAAACAGCGTCAATTCATGCAACTCACCGCGCGATGAGGACTTTGTGTCGCGTATCCGTGCGAAGATGAATCAACACAGACGTCACAACCACCTGTTGAAGCCACGCACACGGGAAATGGCGTTTCGCACAACACTGTATACTACGACTCGTATTTGAAGGCACTTCCTCTTCGTGAAAGCGCTCGCTCGCGGGGGCAACGTGCCACGACCAGTCGGCACCGAACACCGATCCTCGTTCTCCTCCGCCAGCAAACTTCAGTAATGGATCGGCTCAGAACTCAAGACGACAGCGCACCGCCAGCACCGCTCCAAACGCGCGCAACACGACAAATAGCAACGAGGCGAACGCAGACGACCGCTCGCCACGGCGGCGGCAGCGAAAGTGTTGCAGGTGGCGCCCCAAGCGGGGCGAGAGTGAAACAAAAAAGTACAGAGCCTACATTTCCGGTCGAGCCGACTTGGAGCAGCTCGGGGGGGAGCGGGAGAAGTTGCAGCGGGGATGGCGGCAGCAGGGGCAGCTCTGCACGACCAGCCTTTTTATCCTCTTGGACGAATATTAGCTGAGGAACTTCTTAATTCTTTTTAGAGGGGGCCTCGTTTAATAAATAGGCTGCGGGACCTTTAACGGCGGAGCCTCTCAGTGGTTCTATGGCCTGTTTATTCAGGACACGGAGCACTGTGTGTACTCACACGATGGCCAAAGAAACGGTTTCGACGACATCGCGTCGTCAGGAGCCTCGCGAGTAGGCTTGCATGGCCGGTAGGTACGACGTCACTTATCCTGCAGTTTAGACGATGGCGCCGTCTCGTTGCCTGGTCGAGTAACCGTTACCTACGTAGCTCCGGGCGGTACTGAACGTGACCTCGTTATAGCCCAGTGATTTAGTTAAAATGTAGTTAATTAGCTTGCACCCAAAGCTATAAACCTCCTTTTTTTTTCTTGCCCCTTATTACACCGCACTCTCCAACGACCATGGAAATCAAAATAGCCATTTATTCACTTACAAGCGGCGTAGCACGCGTGATGCGTATGCTGGACCTGCGCTGTATCACTCAGTACCACTGCCAAGAAGGAAAAAAAAAATCTTCACAGCATTGTTTCTGGAACTGATACTCTGAGCTGGTGAGAGTGCGATAAGTGTGTACGAATATGTACGGATGTGTCTTTCAAATAAAACTAGTTGAAAGTAGCGCTCTCGTGTCTCTCCTTTCTTGTCCTTGAACGCATGTGCTTTGAATTTTTCAACTGATGCTTCCTTGCTTGCATTCATCCTCATCCCCCTCTCCGACCGGCGCTGCCGCTTTTCTGCATGAAGAGTGGTACTTCAGCTACTTACCTGGGCGACGTACCAGGGGCGTAGCCAGGGGGGGCGGGACACACCGATGATGATGGTGATTGATGATGATTGCTATTGGTTTCCCCTTTGAAGCGGGGTGATGACATGTCATCTTACCAAAAAGGACTAATATAACCATGTTTTACACTCTTGGTTTAATACTAGCGCTGCTTAGGGTAGGCACTAAAGCTTATTAGGCCCGAAATACTTTCTTCTCCCTGTTACAGGTGGTAACTGTCCTAGGCAATATTCCCCTCTCTGCTTTTCGTCCACCAGCATTCTAATCTTCTTTTCGTCCCCTCGACAGCCTTAAAGTTAACTTTCTCTCTGATACCCTTAAATCCTAGGGCTTCTGGAAGCCCAATATTCCCTTCATGTAGATTTGGATGGATACCCTCACATTCTAACACTATGTGCCGCATAGTTTCTGTTTCTTTTCCGCAGACCACACATACCCCATCATTTTGTTAATACTTCCCCACAAAACTCTTAGTTCGTAGGCAACCTGCTCTAGCTACACGCCTCTGCATACCATTGACCCTAAATGCAGCTTCAAGATGCCTCCTGGGCTCAGCAAGCGTGAGGAAGCGGTAGTGCACCGCCTTCGTCTCAACGTGGCGTACACACGGCATTTCCTCTGCAAAATTCAACAGGACATTTCACCACTCTGTCCAACATGCCATGTAACAGAAGACATCAAACATGTCATCTGTACCTGTCGAAACTTCACAGTGCCAAGGCAGACTCTCCAAACATCTCTGTGTATACCACACCACGCAGGCCTTGAACTAAGGGCAGTTATGGGCCCTTGGTCGGACCCACGCCAGGCCGTACGGGCTACCAAAGCTCTGCTGGTGTTCTTGCGTAGTACTGGCCTGGAACAAGTACTGTGATGAACTTAACTTCCAAACTCTGTGTATGTGCTTGAACACTTGTGTGCATTACCTCGTTATTTATTTATTTATTTATTTATTTATTTATTTATTTATTTATTTATTTATTTATTTATTTATTTATTTATTTATTTATTTATTTATTTATTCGTTTATTTATTTATTTATTCGTTTATTTATTTATTTATTTATTTATTTATTTATTTATTTATTTATTTATTTATTTATTTATTTATTTATTTATTTATTTATTTATTTATTTATTTCAGTTCACAGACTCTCATGTTTTCGTTTCCTCATATGGCGTAGCATGCTAAGCGATATGGCTCGGCTAACCTCGCTTTTACCATTAAATGCATTCTCTCTCTCTCTCTCTCTCTCTCTCTCTCTCTCTCTCTCTCTCTCTCTCTCTCTCTCTCTCAAAAAGCAAAGCACTGCCCTGGGAATTATCGTAGAAAGTTTCCTTTCTGATGTTCGTTTTCTCAGCCCTGTACATCTCTAACGACGTTTTAGCTTCCATTTTTTCCCTCCATTTATTCGTTTCAATCTGCCTTGCCTCTTTTTTGGTTGCCTTGGCTGTTTTGGATTCTCCACTGTTCTTTCCGTATTTCATCGTTAGCCTTCTAGTCTTTCTTAACCACTGCGTGTCCACGCTTTTCAAGTATAGGTACCTAAAAACCTTAGCTGCCCACCTTCGTTGATCCATTGCCCTCAACCTCATCTCAAAGCATATTTTACTCTGAGCTTCTCCAACCGGGCCGCAACAGCAGCGCAATAAGGTGTTCCGCTAAGCGTAAGTTTACTATTCACGTTAGTAGCACAAAAAATAACAAAAAGGCGATTACTTAAGGACGAAGACGCACGTTTCCTAGCTTCACGTACCGCCATAATATACGAATGTGCCGCACGTACAGACCACTGCGATTCGAAGGTTATCGCGGGAAAGCTACTCTTTCAAATGAAGTAGACAGAACACCAGCTTTAGCATAACTTCCATGCCAGTTTCGTTATCGTCGCCGTAGATAAAAGGCAACCAAGTCTCTGCTTGATAACAACGAATGTCAAATTTGAAACCCAAAGGGTGGCAAGTCAGTCGTGCGGGGCCATTTTTGTAGCATGGAACAGCCAACAAGGGAGGGAAGAGTGCGAAATCTTGATTTTCATGGTTCCGAAACGAAACCGTAGGACGGTGGCACGCGTGGCCGCTCGATGCTGGCGCAATAACCTTCAAATCGTGCTCGACTGTACTTCATAGCTGACAAGAAAACCTATTAGTCCCTTTCCTAAAGGAAAATCTAAAACACGCGAATCTTGATAGTAAACACCCAGTGTTGGCCTCCACTTCCACGTGACGAACTTCGGGGACCGCGAGCAAATCACGAGAACACTCATGATAACTCTCACGAGCGCGTGCCCGCATAACCGCCTGCTCTACGGACGAACGAATCACCCGTGGCATACCCATATACCGGTGAACGGGAATTGAGATTATCATCATTATAATCATCATCTAAGCTCCTTAAAGTGGGCTTTACTGTTAGCGTCCAGCATACACAAATCGCATGTTAAAATCATTTATTTCAAGCTTCGCTTGAAAAACAAGGCGCAAGAAGCCTTGCCTACATTTTCCCCGTCCCATCTTTTGGTCGACTGCACCCCCCCCCCCCCCCCCCGAAAAAAATTCCTGGCTACGCGCCTGCGTACTAATTAAGCGCAACAAGTCAGCCCACATTAAATCGATGTACGCTGATACCGACGATGTCACCTACACACGTCCTTGACCGCGCAACAAGGTCACGTCTCAATGCTGCAAGGGCGCTGCGAGGTCAGTGGCTCTGAAGAGGCCACACGAATTGAAACGTCGGCTGAATCGCCGTTTAAAAAATGGCCGTGGTGTAATATCATGTGCCGACAGCTCGTGGTCCCGATAGTGCGGCGCCACAGCCGCATCATGACAAGGCGCCTCTGCCTAAAGAAAGCAGATTAGATTCAGGGTTGGGCTATGAGGCTCGCCGTAGTCGAGGGCTCTGGAGGCTCTGGACGACCGCCGAAATCTCCACACACGGGCATTTTCGCTTTTCGCCTCATCTGAAAAAGCAGGATCGCACCCGCGTCCTTGGGCTCAGCAGCGCAAGGCCTTAGCCACTGAGCGGCGGGTGCCGAGGAAAAACAGTTGCTAGGAGAGCACTGGGTATGAATTAAGTGCTCGTCCCACGTTTAACGCACCGTCTGTACTCAGCATAAACTATAAACACTAGTTAACGTCGAAGCTTGGGCGAGTTGGTGTTCCATATTCTTGATTTCACAGGGCACACAACCAACGAGGACGACAGAGAGAGCGCCTGTGTGCCTCGCTCTCCCTATCGTACTTGTTGGTTGTGTGCGCTGTGAAATCAAGAATACAAACACTAATAAACTCTACGCGAACCTGATATGTTCGCATACGCACCAAAGCACCTGCTTACTACGCGTGGAAAGGCAGACAAGGTCGTTTATTTAGGCCCGGACTAGACAATACCTAAACCACATGGTATTCAATGGACGAGACCAGTGACTCTGCTTATAATGCAGTAACTACTGCGAGTAATTATTTGTCGCAATCTGTGCGCTAAGCCTACGCAGCTGCTATGTTTCCTTTCACCATGGTGATCAGGCGTTTTCCAATGCCACTAAAAAAATGGACAAAACAATTACAAGGTCACGTCGTAGAGTACGCCCACTACAAGTTGATTTGTGTAAGTTTTATTTTCAATCAATTTCTTTTTCTGCTTTTGTTTTTCCGTTTTTCTCCCTCCATTCATGTTCCCACAAGTTCGGTGGTGCAACTGCTCTCTTTGCGCACCCATTGCTCTGTGCCTAGAAGAGCTGCAGCTTCGACAAAACGGAAACACACGGGTGGTGGGCAGCGGGACTATGTTTACAGCCTGACGGTCCCATAGAGAATGTAGTTTACGGCTTCTAATTTAGACTATCACTGGTCTTCCAGGCTTTTTGCGGTTCTTTCTGACTTCCCCATCGCAGTTTTGTGCGACCTTGGAACTGTCAAAGTGTGCCTTCCGACGCTCCTATCGTCCGAACCAAACCGGGACCCGATTATTGATTGATTGTGGGGTTTAACGCGCCGACGCAACGCAGGCGATGACGCGCGCCGTAGTGGAGGGCTCCGGATTAATTTTGACCACCTTGGATCTTTAAACGTGCGCCGAAATCTCGTACATACGAGTGTTTTTGCTTTTCGCCTCCATCAGAAAAGCAGCCGTCGCGGCCGGGAATCGAACCCTCGACCTCGTGCTCAGTAGCGCAACACCTTAGCCACTGAGCCACCGCGGCGGGTCCGGGACCCGATTAGGTTGTGGCTGGATGAGTGACGAGATCAGTTAACAGAAGGTGCCAGCAGCTGCGCCATCGGAGTTTTCTTTAGGAGCACTGACACGAAAATTTTATGTTACACTTTTATTGCATTTATCGATGCCTAATGGTCTGGCGAACCTGAAACAGCACTTCAAATACTTCAGCCCGCGATAGTTAATTACATTGAACGGCCTGAAAATCGTTTGTTTCAAATTCCCGCGCTTTCATCCCGAACGGTGCATATGCAAGAATTCCCGCCTGACGCCCGCGATAGTTAATTACATTGAACGGCCTGAAAATCGTTTGTTTCAAATTCCCGCGCGGGATCGCCGCCAGGGGGCCGACACGGGTGCTTGTGCCCCGCTTCGACTCCCGTTTTTGTCGCTCCAATCGCGATCTTTCCGCCTGCCTGACCACGTTTGTGCCCCTATCGTCTCCGTGAGTACCTCTGGCGTCTCTGGATATCATCGTTTGCCACCTACCATCGTCGGGCCCCCCTTCAGGACCATCGAACCTACCGACCACGCCGGGGCCGCCGCTAGGCCTACATTACAGGCCTAGTACGAGCGGCCGCCTTCCCGAGCTGCCTCTGCCGCACGCGCACGTGCACCTGCCATCTACCATGCCCCCTTCGCCATCCCGCAGCTGCGCTACGGCGCGTGACAGCACATCGGCACCGACGCAAGACCAAGACACATCGTCACCGACGCAAGACCAAGACAACACACCATCGCCGGCGCAAGACCTTGTCAATGAAAACAGCGCAGACGGCCACATGGATTTCGACGACTCGAAAGGAAGAAACTGCTCCGACACCTAACCCATGGCGTCAGGTCATAAACTCCCGCAGGAACAAGACCGTTGCTGAAAACCAGGTACGCCCCACAAACGCTACAACGACTGCCGTCCCCGCACGAAAAATACCGCCTCCTCGCTTTCCGCCAAACCACTTCATAACTGTCATCCGACCTCATGACGGCCTTCGTGTCGGAGACTGGGCCTGCTCGTGACCTGGTATGCAGCCTCGTCGCGGCAAGCGAGATCCCCGGCCCCCTCTTCCGTGCGACTGTCACACTGCAAGTACAGCCAGCCCAAAACCCTCCTCGTAGCTGCCACCCCTGACCCAGATATCGCTGATCGACTCTCCCAACTCACCGCATTAACCCTCCGAAGCACTACCTATGCAGTATCTGCCTATATGAAGCCCCCTCCGGGCACTGCTCGTGGAGTGATTCACGGCATTCCCGAGGGCATCACGCAGGACCAACTCATTGAGCTCACCGCCGCTAACAGACCGTACTTGATCCACGCCCGCCTCATGGGTCGCACGAGATCAGCTCTACTGACCTTCAACGGACTCCGCATTCCGTACTATATTAAACTAGACTGTGAAATGGTGCGCTGCCGTCCATACCGCCGTGCCGCC
>NW_027526335.1:22572413-22655427 GCF_048455015.1 Haemaphysalis longicornis | reverse complement strand
TTGGAGAACAGGCGGCAATGGCAGGTAGTAGCAGCAGCTGCACGACAGCTGCCGCGCGGCCCCGCGATGAAGCGCCCATCGCGGGGACCGCAGCGGAGCCACACACGCGGGGCCCGCCGCCAGCACCGAGATCTGGAGAAGAGGAAGCGAGCCGAGGTCGGCCGGCCCGTCGTCGTAAAAAGGCGGAGAAAATGAGGAACGGGACGCCAAAGAAGTAGGATTTCCACTCGACAAGGTCCGTCGTCCCACTGCGAAGTCACCGGCCTGCTCGCTCGCGGAGCCTTCGCTGGCGGCCTTTCTCCCCTCACGCCGCGAGCCTCTTTACCGAGGCGACGACGTGTCCCTGACCTCCACGAGTTCAAGCAGTTTGCGATGCCGCCCGTCGGCAGTGCCTAGCTGGCTAAGCGAGATACGACGGGGCCCCCGCGAGCTGCTCTATGCTAATTTGGCACGCGGTAGAACGACGGGCACTGAAGATAAGAAACGAGCGGAAGACGGGCAGACTGACAGACGACGAGTCCACGGGCGCGAGGTAAACAGGACGTGGCCGAGCGGCAACTTGTGTAGAACGAGCTACCGGCATCCGGTGCCGGAACGTTTTTTGCGCTTAATTGGCTGCACGCTCAGACGAATGAGGCAAGGGCAATTTTACGTGCCTGGTAAGAGCGTTGACATAAAGGCCAACTTCTTCGTACATGCACTGACATGAAGAAGCAATAATTATGCTATTACATGTCCGCGGGAGTGCCACGATAACAAGGTTGTCTAAAAAGCATCGTTTGGCAACTATTAATACCGTGTTGTACACAAGCGCTACATGCATGGCCAGCGTGCCCGGCAAACCCCCCCCCCCCCCCCCCCCCCACCTTGCCCATGCATAACGACCCGTATAATTGAATGAACGATCGTTAAAACGAATCTGGCCCCTGTCTCGGGGATATTTACTGCAAAGATGTAATTACCTCCGAGACTATATACCAAGCAGAGGCTATCAGCGGAGGCAGAGTCCGCTGTTAGAGAGACGTCTAATTTCACAGCGCCATTACACCGCAAAGTACGGAGATCCGCTATGGTATCCGGCAGTGAACACTGCTATCGAACTGCCTAAGCTAGTCTACCAACCACTTACGAAGGGACGAGGCAAGAAAAATGAAGTTTATGGCATGCAGCTCGGCGGCATTGGGGAAATAGGCAAATTCTCTTGCTCCGCTTGAGCCATTACCCCGATAATTGCTAGCTCTAACGGTCCCGGGGAAGTTGTGACGGAAAACGCACGCCACGGGATGCAAGACCGGACGGCGCGCCACAAACTGCCCGCCGGCTCCAGATACGCGCACTCACGTGCTAGATCACCTTCGTCGGTCGTTTCCACCGCGGCACTTGACATTGGCTTGTATCATGGAAGAGGCAGCGGTATTTCTTACAAAACTTGGTCGAAGGGTAGCGCCCAGTCAAGGCGCAACGCGCGATGCATGAGCAGCGACCACTACCCATTCTCCTCTCTACAGCTGCTACTGAACGTGAACGTATTGGAAAAATGACAGCAATGAAACACTGCGCATGTCTGCACTGTTAAATCGGCTTCGTGGAGGACCTTCGCGAAGGCCTGCACGAGACAATGTGCAGACCGCTTCCTTACAAAACGCTCAAACAAACGACCAACCATACACTTACGAGAAGCCTATACCAAGAAACGTTCAAAGAGCGATAGCTCACGGATGACCTTCTTGCGTTCTCGACTCGACGCCCGCGCGCAAAGGCCAATAACCGACGGTGGTCTTGCTAAACACGTTACAAGACCTCACCATCTCTTTGGCTACTGACCCCGTCCTGGCCCATAACGAATCTTCGGCGCTTTTCATAGAGTTAACTGCGAAACAATGACAAGACAAGCCCTTGTCTTGTCTCCTTTCTTGTGTACTGGCTTGGTTTTTGCGCTAAACATATTTAAGCATCATGAACCAACTAGCCCCCCAACAAGTTTTGTTAAATTCAATGTCTGCTGTCCGCAAGTAACAACTACGATATTTGTTGAATATCCTTGCATAGAGCAGAATATCGAACGAACGGTTTCGCTCCTCCGAAACCGCGGAAGCGAGATCGTTCCTCCACACCTATGAGGATAACCTGCACAAACATGCGTGCCCTCCAAAGGCGCACATCTTTCTTTCGAAAACGGTCCCCGCCCACGCAACCGTCGGGCGGACAGCGCGTCCCGCGCTTCCATCCACCCTTTCCGCAAGCGAGGGCGCGATATATATATTCTGGCACTGCGCCTACAACCACGTGCGCCTACAACATGCAAATCGCGCGCGGCGGCCCGAAGCCGGCGCAGGTGGTTGCCTTTTAAAGTGATGCAACAGGTGAATCCAGCACGCGAAGCGTGACAATGCCTTGCGATAAACAACGCGAAGAAACAGCGTCAATTCATGCAACTCACCGCGCGATGAGGACTTTGTGTCGCGTATCCGTGCGAAGATGAATCAACACAGACGTCACAACCACCTGTTGAAGCCACGCACACGGGAAATGGCGTTTCGCACAACACTGTATACTACGACTCGTATTTGAAGGCACTTCCTCTTCGTGAAAGCGCTCGCTCGCGGGGGCAACGTGCCACGACCAGTCGGCACCGAACACCGATCCTCGTTCTCCTCCGCCAGCAAACTTCAGTAATGGATCGGCTCAGAACTCAAGACGACAGCGCACCGCCAGCACCGCTCCAAACGCGCGCAACACGACAAATAGCAACGAGGCGAACGCAGACGACCGCTCGCCACGGCGGCGGCAGCGAAAGTGTTGCAGGTGGCGCCCCAAGCGGGGCGAGAGTGAAACAAAAAAGTACAGAGCCTACATTTCCGGTCGAGCCGACTTGGAGCAGCTCGGGGGGGAGCGGGAGAAGTTGCAGCGGGGATGGCGGCAGCAGGGGCAGCTCTGCACGACCAGCCTTTTTATCCTCTTGGACGAATATTAGCTGAGGAACTTCTTAATTCTTTTTAGAGGGGGCCTCGTTTAATAAATAGGCTGCGGGACCTTTAACGGCGGAGCCTCTCAGTGGTTCTATGGCCTGTTTATTCAGGACACGGAGCACTGTGTGTACTCACACGATGGCCAAAGAAACGGTTTCGACGACATCGCGTCGTCAGGAGCCTCGCGAGTAGGCTTGCATGGCCGGTAGGTACGACGTCACTTATCCTGCAGTTTAGACGATGGCGCCGTCTCGTTGCCTGGTCGAGTAACCGTTACCTACGTAGCTCCGGGCGGTACTGAACGTGACCTCGTTATAGCCCAGTGATTTAGTTAAAATGTAGTTAATTAGCTTGCACCCAAAGCTATAAACCTCCTTTTTTTTTCTTGCCCCTTATTACACCGCACTCTCCAACGACCATGGAAATCAAAATAGCCATTTATTCACTTACAAGCGGCGTAGCACGCGTGATGCGTATGCTGGACCTGCGCTGTATCACTCAGTACCACTGCCAAGAAGGAAAAAAAAAATCTTCACAGCATTGTTTCTGGAACTGATACTCTGAGCTGGTGAGAGTGCGATAAGTGTGTACGAATATGTACGGATGTGTCTTTCAAATAAAACTAGTTGAAAGTAGCGCTCTCGTGTCTCTCCTTTCTTGTCCTTGAACGCATGTGCTTTGAATTTTTCAACTGATGCTTCCTTGCTTGCATTCATCCTCATCCCCCTCTCCGACCGGCGCTGCCGCTTTTCTGCATGAAGAGTGGTACTTCAGCTACTTACCTGGGCGACGTACCAGGGGCGTAGCCAGGGGGGGCGGGACACACCGATGATGATGGTGATTGATGATGATTGCTATTGGTTTCCCCTTTGAAGCGGGGTGATGACATGTCATCTTACCAAAAAGGACTAATATAACCATGTTTTACACTCTTGGTTTAATACTAGCGCTGCTTAGGGTAGGCACTAAAGCTTATTAGGCCCGAAATACTTTCTTCTCCCTGTTACAGGTGGTAACTGTCCTAGGCAATATTCCCCTCTCTGCTTTTCGTCCACCAGCATTCTAATCTTCTTTTCGTCCCCTCGACAGCCTTAAAGTTAACTTTCTCTCTGATACCCTTAAATCCTAGGGCTTCTGGAAGCCCAATATTCCCTTCATGTAGATTTGGATGGATACCCTCACATTCTAACACTATGTGCCGCATAGTTTCTGTTTCTTTTCCGCAGACCACACATACCCCATCATTTTGTTAATACTTCCCCACAAAACTCTTAGTTCGTAGGCAACCTGCTCTAGCTACACGCCTCTGCATACCATTGACCCTAAATGCAGCTTCAAGATGCCTCCTGGGCTCAGCAAGCGTGAGGAAGCGGTAGTGCACCGCCTTCGTCTCAACGTGGCGTACACACGGCATTTCCTCTGCAAAATTCAACAGGACATTTCACCACTCTGTCCAACATGCCATGTAACAGAAGACATCAAACATGTCATCTGTACCTGTCGAAACTTCACAGTGCCAAGGCAGACTCTCCAAACATCTCTGTGTATACCACACCACGCAGGCCTTGAACTAAGGGCAGTTATGGGCCCTTGGTCGGACCCACGCCAGGCCGTACGGGCTACCAAAGCTCTGCTGGTGTTCTTGCGTAGTACTGGCCTGGAACAAGTACTGTGATGAACTTAACTTCCAAACTCTGTGTATGTGCTTGAACACTTGTGTGCATTACCTCGTTATTTATTTATTTATTTATTTATTTATTTATTTATTTATTTATTTATTTATTTATTTATTTATTTATTTATTTATTTATTTATTTATTTATTTATTTATTTATTTATTCGTTTATTTATTTATTTATTCGTTTATTTATTTATTTATTTATTTATTTATTTATTTATTTATTTATTTATTTATTTATTTATTTATTTATTTATTTATTTATTTATTTATTTATTTATTTATTTATTTATTTATTTCAGTTCACAGACTCTCATGTTTTCGTTTCCTCATATGGCGTAGCATGCTAAGCGATATGGCTCGGCTAACCTCGCTTTTACCATTAAATGCATTCTCTCTCTCTCTCTCTCTCTCTCTCTCTCTCTCTCTCTCTCTCTCTCTCTCTCTCAAAAAGCAAAGCACTGCCCTGGGAATTATCGTAGAAAGTTTCCTTTCTGATGTTCGTTTTCTCAGCCCTGTACATCTCTAACGACGTTTTAGCTTCCATTTTTTCCCTCCATTTATTCGTTTCAATCTGCCTTGCCTCTTTTTTGGTTGCCTTGGCTGTTTTGGATTCTCCACTGTTCTTTCCGTATTTCATCGTTAGCCTTCTAGTCTTTCTTAACCACTGCGTGTCCACGCTTTTCAAGTATAGGTACCTAAAAACCTTAGCTGCCCACCTTCGTTGATCCATTGCCCTCAACCTCATCTCAAAGCATATTTTACTCTGAGCTTCTCCAACCGGGCCGCAACAGCAGCGCAATAAGGTGTTCCGCTAAGCGTAAGTTTACTATTCACGTTAGTAGCACAAAAAATAACAAAAAGGCGATTACTTAAGGACGAAGACGCACGTTTCCTAGCTTCACGTACCGCCATAATATACGAATGTGCCGCACGTACAGACCACTGCGATTCGAAGGTTATCGCGGGAAAGCTACTCTTTCAAATGAAGTAGACAGAACACCAGCTTTAGCATAACTTCCATGCCAGTTTCGTTATCGTCGCCGTAGATAAAAGGCAACCAAGTCTCTGCTTGATAACAACGAATGTCAAATTTGAAACCCAAAGGGTGGCAAGTCAGTCGTGCGGGGCCATTTTTGTAGCATGGAACAGCCAACAAGGGAGGGAAGAGTGCGAAATCTTGATTTTCATGGTTCCGAAACGAAACCGTAGGACGGTGGCACGCGTGGCCGCTCGATGCTGGCGCAATAACCTTCAAATCGTGCTCGACTGTACTTCATAGCTGACAAGAAAACCTATTAGTCCCTTTCCTAAAGGAAAATCTAAAACACGCGAATCTTGATAGTAAACACCCAGTGTTGGCCTCCACTTCCACGTGACGAACTTCGGGGACCGCGAGCAAATCACGAGAACACTCATGATAACTCTCACGAGCGCGTGCCCGCATAACCGCCTGCTCTACGGACGAACGAATCACCCGTGGCATACCCATATACCGGTGAACGGGAATTGAGATTATCATCATTATAATCATCATCTAAGCTCCTTAAAGTGGGCTTTACTGTTAGCGTCCAGCATACACAAATCGCATGTTAAAATCATTTATTTCAAGCTTCGCTTGAAAAACAAGGCGCAAGAAGCCTTGCCTACATTTTCCCCGTCCCATCTTTTGGTCGACTGCACCCCCCCCCCCCCCCCCCCCCCCGAAAAAAATTCCTGGCTACGCGCCTGCGTACTAATTAAGCGCAACAAGTCAGCCCACATTAAATCGATGTACGCTGATACCGACGATGTCACCTACACACGTCCTTGACCGCGCAACAAGGTCACGTCTCAATGCTGCAAGGGCGCTGCGAGGTCAGTGGCTCTGAAGAGGCCACACGAATTGAAACGTCGGCTGAATCGCCGTTTAAAAATGGCCGTGGTGTAATATCATGTGCCGACAGCTCGTGGTCCCGATAGTGCGGCGCCACAGCCGCATCATGACAAGGCGCCTCTGCCTAAAGAAAGCAGATTAGATTCAGGGTTGGGCTATGAGGCTCGCCGTAGTCGAGGGCTCTGGAGGCTCTGGACGACCGCCGAAATCTCCACACACGGGCATTTTCGCTTTTCGCCTCATCTGAAAAGCAGGATCGCACCCGCGTCCTTGGGCTCAGCAGCGCAAGGCCTTAGCCACTGAGCGGCGGGTGCCGAGGAAAAACAGTTGCTAGGAGAGCACTGGGTATGAATTAAGTGCTCGTCCCACGTTTAACGCACCGTCTGTACTCAGCATAAACTATAAACACTAGTTAACGTCGAAGCTTGGGCGAGTTGGTGTTCCATATTCTTGATTTCACAGGGCACACAACCAACGAGGACGACAGAGAGAGCGCCTGTGTGCCTCGCTCTCCCTATCGTACTTGTTGGTTGTGTGCGCTGTGAAATCAAGAATACAAACACTAATAAACTCTACGCGAACCTGATATGTTCGCATACGCACCAAAGCACCTGCTTACTACGCGTGGAAAGGCAGACAAGGTCGTTTATTTAGGCCCGGACTAGACAATACCTAAACCACATGGTATTCAATGGACGAGACCAGTGACTCTGCTTATAATGCAGTAACTACTGCGAGTAATTATTTGTCGCAATCTGTGCGCTAAGCCTACGCAGCTGCTATGTTTCCTTTCACCATGGTGATCAGGCGTTTTCCAATGCCACTAAAAAAATGGACAAAACAATTACAAGGTCACGTCGTAGAGTACGCCCACTACAAGTTGATTTGTGTAAGTTTTATTTTCAATCAATTTCTTTTTCTGCTTTTGTTTTTCCGTTTTTCTCCCTCCATTCATGTTCCCACAAGTTCGGTGGTGCAACTGCTCTCTTTGCGCACCCATTGCTCTGTGCCTAGAAGAGCTGCAGCTTCGACAAAACGGAAACACACGGGTGGTGGGCAGCGGGACTATGTTTACAGCCTGACGGTCCCATAGAGAATGTAGTTTACGGCTTCTAATTTAGACTATCACTGGTCTTCCAGGCTTTTTGCGGTTCTTTCTGACTTCCCCATCGCAGTTTTGTGCGACCTTGGAACTGTCAAAGTGTGCCTTCCGACGCTCCTATCGTCCGAACCAAACCGGGACCCGATTATTGATTGATTGTGGGGTTTAACGCGCCGACGCAACGCAGGCGATGACGCGCGCCGTAGTGGAGGGCTCCGGATTAATTTTGACCACCTTGGGATCTTTAACGTGCGCCGAAATCTCGTACATACGAGTGTTTTTGCTTTTCGCCTCCATCAGAAAAGCAGCCGTCGCGGCCGGGAATCGAACCCTCGACCTCGTGCTCAGTAGCGCAACACCTTAGCCACTGAGCCACCGCGGCGGGTCCGGGACCCGATTAGGTTGTGGCTGGATGAGTGACGAGATCAGTTAACAGAAGGTGCCAGCAGCTGCGCCATCGGAGTTTTCTTTAGGAGCACTGACACGAAAATTTTATGTTACACTTTTATTGCATTTATCGATGCCTAATGGTCTGGCGAACCTGAAACAGCACTTCAAATACTTCAGCCCGCGATAGTTAATTACATTGAACGGCCTGAAAATCGTTTGTTTCAAATTCCCGCGCTTTCATCCCGAACGGTGCATATGCAAGAATTCCCGCCTGACGCCCGCGATAGTTAATTACATTGAACGGCCTGAAAATCGTTTGTTTCAAATTCCCGCGCGGGATCGCCGCCAGGGGGCCGACACGGGTGCTTGTGCCCCGCTTCGACTCCCGTTTTTGTCGCTCCAATCGCGATCTTTCCGCCTGCCTGACCACGTTTGTGCCCCTATCGTCTCCGTGAGTACCTCTGGCGTCTCTGGATATCATCGTTTGCCACCTACCATCGTCGGGCCCCCCTTCAGGACCATCGAACCTACCGACCACGCCGGGGCCGCCGCTAGGCCTACATTACAGGCCTAGTACGAGCGGCCGCCTTCCCGAGCTGCCTCTGCCGCACGCGCACGTGCACCTGCCATCTACCATGCCCCCTTCGCCATCCCGCAGCTGCGCTACGGCGCGTGACAGCACATCGGCACCGACGCAAGACCAAGACACATCGTCACCGACGCAAGACCAAGACAACACACCATCGCCGGCGCAAGACCTTGTCAATGAAAACAGCGCAGACGGCCACATGGATTTCGACGACTCGAAAGGAAGAACTGCTCCGACACCTAACCCATGGCGTCAGGTCATAAACTCCCGCAGGAACAAGACCGTTGCTGAAAACCAGGTACGCCCCACAAACGCTACAACGACTGCCGTCCCCGCACGAAAAATACCGCCTCCTCGCTTTCCGCCAAACCACTTCATAACTGTCATCCGACCTCATGACGGCCTTCGTGTCGGAGACTGGCCTGCTCGTGACCTGGTATGCAGCCTCGTCGCGGCAAGCGAGATCCCCGGCCCCCTCTTCCGTGCGACTGTCACACTGCAAGTACAGCCAGCCCAAAACCTCCTCGTAGCTGCCACCCCTGACCCAGATATCGCTGATCGACTCTCCCAACTCACCGCATTAACCCTCCGAAGCACTACCTATGCAGTATCTGCCTATATGAAGCCCCCTCCGGGCACTGCTCGTGGAGTGATTCACGGCATTCCCGAGGGCATCACGCAGGACCAACTCATTGAGCTCACCGCCGCTAACAGACCGTACTTGATCCACGCCCGCCTCATGGGTCGCACGAGATCAGCTCTACTGACCTTCAACGGACTCCGCATTCCGTACTATATTAAACTAGACTGTGAAATGGTGCGCTGCCGTCCATACCGCCGTGCCGCCCAGACTTGCCAATGTTGTGGTGAGATAGGGCACCGTCAAGACGTGTGCCCGCACCCCGACAAGCCACGCTGCCCGGCCTGTGGTATCGCCAACCCGTCACCGGACCACTCCTGTGCCCCTCGGTGTAAACTGTGTTATGGACCCCATGCCACTGCCAACAAAGAATGCCCCAAACGCTTTCTACCAGTTCCCCAAACACGGAGGTTCCGCCATCCTGCCCAGTCCCCATACCAACCAATCGGCCAGACCCCGCTGGCCTACCACGAGCAGGACTTTCCAGCCCTACAAGCCCAATCCTCGACTGCCCACCCTGAAGACCGAAACGCCATCCAACCGCAGGTGAGCTGGTCAGATGCTCTCCGCTCTACTCCCACTGCTCTAACTTCACCCTCCCTCCCCCCTCCCCCCCCAAAACCCCAACCACCAATCCACCCTTCGTACTCCGCTGCTATTGCTGAACTTAAACAGCAACAGCAACGTTTCCAGGCACAACTCGCCTCTCTAACTGCCAAAATTGACGCCCTATTAGCCCCCCCTCCCAGCCCCGCCGCCCCCACCAGCACCCCTTCCTGAACAGATTCATGCACTCATTGACACGAAAATAGCGGAAGCCATAAAAGAACTGATAGCATCACAAACCGAGACTCTGGCCCCCATATGTAGTGGCATCCAGGCAATAACTGAACGACAAAACAAATTAGAGCAGACCATCCAAGGCATACAGAACTCCCTGGCTTCGACTCACCAACCCAAGAAACTCAAACATCACCCTTACCATGACTAATCCCCCGGATACCGACCTCGTCGTACTCCAGTGGAACTGCCGTTCTCTCAACAACAAGCGCCACCAGCTTGACTTGTTTACCAAACAAGATCCTCCAGATGTCATTGCCCTGCAAGAGACCAACACTCCTACCCCCCGCCTACCGCATTATACCGCCTTCACGCAAGACCCCCAGCATCGCACCGCCACTTTCGTACATAACTCCCATCCGGCCCAATCACATTGTCTTAATCAAACCGTACCTCATACCTTTGTAGAGCTCATCTCCACAAGGCCGACTGGCTCCAGCATCTTCATCCTGAATATCTACAGTCCCCCATCTGATAACCTCCACAACATTGAGGCACTGATTTACGAAGCCGCATCCCTGTCCAAGGACGCCCCTTTACTTCTCCTCGGAGATTTCAACGCCCCACATCCTGCATGGGGCTACCATTTTGCCTCCAAGAAAGGCACGGCCCTCTTAAGCGCCACCCAGAACCACCAGTTGATCCTCCAAAACGACCTCACCTTTCCAACCCGCACCGGCAACAGTGTCACCAGAGACACCACACCTGATTTATCATTCACTAAAAACATCTCCAGGATCCAATGGTCCCGACTCGACGAAACACTCGGCAGTGACCATCATCTCCTCTCCCTTCGCTTCCCAACCAAAAAGAAAACGACCCGGACGGGCACCGCACGTCTGACTAACTGGTCCGCCTTCCGTGAAGATCCAACCCCTCTCCCTGCAATAAGCCAAAATTTAAGCGACTGGACCCAGGCCCTCGAACACCGGGTTAAAAAGCACACCCAAGAAATCGCACTTACCGACAGCACTCCGGCAGTCGACCCCCACCTTATGCACATTTGGGACGCGCGTCGTAGTCTTACTAAACGCTGGAAACGGCAGAAGCATAACCGTAAACTTAAAAAGCGCATAGCCCTCCTAACCCAGCAAGCGCAAGCATATGCCGCCGATCTCCAGAGACAAAATTGGCACTCTTTCTGCAATCAGCTCCAAGGCACACTCCACTCAAAGAAAACGTGGCATCTCCTCCGTTCCCTTCTCGACAACACCAATACTAAGAGATACACAAACCATAGAATCCATCAACTAATCCGCAACAGCGCTCTCCCCTCTCAAGAACTCCTCAAGTCGATCCGCGACCATCTTTTTGGCGACCCTACTACCTACCCACCCATCCCCGACACATGCTATACGGGCCTAGCTAACGAAGCATTAGACGCCCCCTTTACCTTCACTGAACTTCAAGCTGTCCTGGCCCGCCTCACCCGCAACACCACCCCAGGAAAGGACCATATTACCTACCGCACTCTCCGCAATCTCGACGAGGACACACTCCAAGATCTCCTCGAACTTTACAATTATCACTGGCAGGGGGGAACTCTACCTGAGCAGTGGCGACACTCGGACATCATACTGATCCCAAAACCCAACAAGCCACTGACGCCGACTACTCTTCGACCAATCTCCCTGACCTCATGCATCGGTAAACTCTTCGAACACCTAGTACATCAGCGCCTCACCGCATACCTGGAAGACCACAACCTCTACCCTTTCACAATGTTTGGGTTTCGGCAACACCTATCCACTCAAGACGTCCTCCTGCAGCTCAAGGAACAGGTGGTGGACCACCTGAGCCGCACCTCTCCCAAAACAATCTTAACGCTCGACGTCAAGGGTGCATTTGACAACGTCACCCACGAAGCCATACTGGAAAACCTGAGTACCACGAACTGCGGCGTAAATACCTTTCGCTTTGTAAAAGCCTTCCTTGAGAAAAGAACAGCTACACTCCGACTCGGCCCTCTACTCTTGCCTACTTTCCACACCCCGGCAAAGGGAACACCACAAGGATCGGTTATTTCGCCTCTTCTCTTTAATATAGCTCTACTTCACCTCCCTGACAAACTGCTAGCCATTCCCGGCCTACGCCACGCATTCTACGCTGATGATCTGACTCTCTGGACCACCCAAGGCTCTAGCGGTGCACAACAGGACATCCTTCAGCAAGCAGTCGACACCACTACTGCTTACCTTCAGGCCAGGGGATTGACCTGCGAGCCATCTAAGTCCGCCCTACTGGTCCTCCGCGCCCGCACAAGAGGCCGCCCGGCTGCGCCCACCCCTGACGCACAGGTCACCATAAGTGGCTCTTTTATCCCCCAAGTTACCACGCTCAGGATATTAGGCGTTCCCTTCCACTGGGATGGTTCAGGCTCTGCCCTACTCCCCCAACTGCACCGAACAGTCTCCCAGCTCATCCACCTTATACGCCGAATCCGGGGATCGGCACACGGTCTAAAAGAGCCAGACACTTGCCGTCTTGTCCAAGCCCTCATGGTCAGCCGTCTCACCTACGGAACCCCGTTTGTGAATCTCAGACCCCAAGAAACCACCAAGCTGGATGCCCTAATCCGCAAAACTTACAAAGCTGCCTTGGGCCTCCCTACATTTACCTCTACTGAGCGTCTACTCCAACTTGGGCTGCATAATACCCTCAGTGAAATTCTGGAAGCCCAACGAACCTCACAGCTACAACGGTTGGCCCTTACTCCCACTGGCAGGAACGTGCTTCGCACCATTGGGCGGTCCACCCCGTCTGCAACTCACGAACTTCAACGCATCCCTCTTCACATTCGCCAGCGGCTTAGGGTCGCCCCAATCCCGAAACATATGCATCCGACGTTCAATAGGGGAAGGCGAGAAGCTCGTGTCAGAACACTCACAAGGCGGTATGAAACCGACGCCCAAACGCGCTGCACGGATATCGCCCATACTCCCAACGGTTCACACACCACCCTCGTCACCCTGGACTCTACCGGCCATCTCGCCACTGCAGCCACCTACAAGCAGCTACCAGTTCCCACAGCAGAGGCACTCGCCGTCGCTCATGCGACCACCACCCACCAAAAACAGCCCTACCTAACCATCATCACCGATTCTCAGCAAGCATGCCGGTGGTATCAAGCTGGCCTGGCACCCCCTCAAGCTCTTCCCATCTTTCACTGTCTCCCCGAAGAAATAGAAATAACAATAGTTTGGACCCCTGGCCACTCTGGTCTTGCTGGGAATGAAGAGGCCCATGCCGCAGCCCGCGCTCTCCACAACCGGGCACTCCCCTCTGCAAGGCTGGATACCACAGGACGTCCAGATTCTGCAAGCACCACCTTAACACCACTGGACTCTACCTATAGCTCCATCCTTTCCCACTACACAAACAACAGAAGAAGGTACCCTCCTCCCCACCCATCCCTTACCCCACATGAAGCCTATGTCTATCGCCGCCTTCAGACGGAAACTTTCTATAATCACACGATTCTCTCACACATCTCCCCATCCCTCTTCCCCCATAACTGCCAAGCGTGTGACCTTCCTCTTACCACCTTCCACCTAGTCTTCTCCTGCCCGCAGCAACCAACCCCCCTTCACTCCCCCACCCTTGAGCAGTGGGAGTCCGCTCTGACCAGCTCGTCACCGGAGCAGCAACTGGCCCTGGTGAAACGAGCTCTGGAATCGGCGCGGGCTCGCGGCCTCCTGGACATGGGAGGCTGACCACTTCCCCTTCCCTCTCCCCTAAAGCTCAAATAAACGTTTTTACCACCACCACCAAATTCCCGCGCTTTCATCCCGAACGGTGCATATGCAAGAATTCCCGCCTGACGTCACCGCTTTGTGTGGACGTCACCGGCGTCCGCTTGAAAGGGTGTTGCGCCCGCTCGCCGCTCGTGGGGCCGCGTGCGTGAAGTGACGTCACGAGTTTTTGACGAGCGCTGTCGCGTCACTTCTTTTGGCTTCACGGGGTGATGTCACGCTGATGTCCATTTGCTGAGTGCCGCTCCGCGCGTTGCTCCGTCGGCGTGATAAATGAGATCCAATTGAACGATGTTCTTCGCGTCGCAGGCCGCTCATATTTCAGCCAGGGTATTCTGTTGAGTGAAGGAAGCGAACTGTGCAACAATATTAACGCCGAAAATTGGTGTCAGTGCTCCTTTAAGATACAACCGGGCGGTCTTGTATGCCATTCAGCTCACAATATATTTTTCACGGTTTGCGAGATGGTCAGGGTGTGTGCTGCTCAAATTTCAGTGCTGCGGAATGATCATGCCCATTCCATTCCGAGGAATTAGAATTTAGAACTTGTCGCAATTCAGTTCCTTTCAACTCCTCGGAATGACAAAACAGCCCATTCCCACTTCTGGTACGGACAGGCGGGTCAATTCCGTTCCTTTAAATCTTCAAAGTAAAAACTGCCTCGTGGTGCTGTATCGAGTTGCCGAGGAACGCAAAATGAAGTTCACGTTATCATACGCGTTGAGAACTGCAAAAGTATGCAAATGTGTCGCTTGCCACCGAAGTTGGAGGTGGTAGCAGCTTGACGATACCTCGTGCAGAACGACCTCCCTCCTAATGCAACAAAGAACCAGTGCTGCCGTTACTTATTATAGTATTTGCGTATTCAGCATTCTTTAATGATTTGTTCTCGTTTGGCGCAAGATGAAGGAGCTATTACGTTGATGTCTGCTTTTCCCGTTTCGTTGCACAACCTGTCGCGTGCTATCTTGCTGTCTGCTTCGCGCACCTCCAGAGCAGCGCCGTTAGTATGCTGTATAGCTAACTCAAAGTCACGTCGCGCGTACTTTGTGCACATACACGTGCCCTAAATGTTCACTTGATTTCAAGTGAATGTAAACCACAGAGCGGCAATGTTATTGTACCAACACCAGAGGCGGCAGGGCACTGTCACGGAGCAGCGTTAACAGTTGTCCATTCACCGTAAAAAAATCACCACCGCTTCCCCGTTGACCTCAATTAATCTTGTTTAATGCTCTGGCAATACCTCAGCGCAATTTTTTTGTATGTGTAAAGGTATGCCCGGAGCATTTAGTAAACGTTTTCGGACATGACTAAAGCACTCGGCTTCCCTTTGAACACATTGAAGAAATGCACACTCGGATTTGCTGATATTAAGCGCGGGGCTGCTATTTTTGTCAGGTCTAAAGCTCTTGGGTAAGCTGTTCGAATGGTAACTTATGCGCCATAACGTTCAAAGGGACAGACCTACCCATATCGGGACGAAAGCCCTGGCAAAATAAAGAAGCATGGTACGCCAGTTTCTTCCCCCAAACAAACAGCATATGCGCCGGGACCACATCAAGATTTTGAAGTGAGGCCTTCCTACCTAAATAGTGGCAATGGTGCAACTTTCAAGCTGACAACTAAGGCTTCCGGAATCATGCAGGTACGTTTGTATCTAGGCGCAAACGCCACGTAAGCAGAAACCCAGCAACAAACCATGAGCAAGTTTGGCTCAACTGGAGGATATATAAGCCTCGCACTCGGATCGAAGTCGCTCGCGGTGTCGCACTGATGAAGCTGTCAAAACACTCGCAACCAAGGGTGCTGCTGGAGCCGGAACTGTTAGAGACAAACGCTATTTGACAGCTGTCTCTTATGAATTATCGTATATGATATCGAATGTAATAATACATCCCAGCTGCCCACTACCGTAGCAGACCGTGGAGGTGGAAAGCTCAGTAACACAACCGATCTCGCTTCTACGCTTATGGCGGGTGCCGGGCACGCAGGGCCACCACCCACATTTTCTTTTCGCTACCTTGGTTTTGATTTTTCTCTCTGCCGTGGCCTATGGGAAGGGGTGGGGGCGGCAAGCGTAAAGTATCTGCGTTGTTAACATTTGGCCATTATATGCCTTTGCTGGAGCAAGCTATGTCTCCAAAAGCCTGCCAAAGCAGAAAGAGCCGGCCTAGCGGTGCCACCGGCCAGGCGGGACCACTGGCGCCGGAGGGAGAAAAACCCGTGTTCATTTGTTGCACAGCCAGCGGTCCGCGGCATGGACGCACTTCGCCCCAGAGGCGACGAAGCTCCGTGTTGCATCAGCAGTCGCTACTGCAACCTGCGAAGCTACATCAAGCCGTTCTGAAACCACACGTGGAGCTAAATTTTCTCACAAGTATCAAAATGTTTCCTCACATACCCCTTAGTGTAGGTCCGGTGTCTTCACACTTTTGTTTTTTTCAGTTAACGGAACGGAATATAATGAACATGGGCCGTTTCACAATGCAAGGCAGATAATAGGTGAGAACGAATAATTCAGGGAACCTGACGCAACGAGCCAGTTTAGTACTTTATATGAAGGATCAAGGCTCTGACAGCGTTGTACTAAAATGCTGGAAGCATCTGGAGCTGTAAAACATTAATATGAAAGAAATTTGGATTGGAAAGCTTTTTTTTATTATTATTGCATTGAGTGTGACCGCAGGTGGTGGGTGGATATCCTGGCCCACGGCCCGGACACGCACAGCCGGCAAGACATTTTTTTTTTTAGCCTGAACTGGTGCAGACGAGTGCAGCGTCGTGCAGAACAGTGCAGATTGCTCGGTATATTCAAGTAAAAAAATGAACATGTGGTGCCCTGCTTGCACCGGTGCAGCCAGTGCAAGTAAAAAAATAGCCCTAGTGTCAGCATGCCGACCGCGCCACACGAAAGGCGTACGCTTACATGGCAGCTCGCAGCAGCAACCGTTCAAGTTCAGCGAGCCAGCTAGGCGCACGTAACCCCATGGACACGCGCCACACCTCGCGGAGGAACGCCGTCTTCATCATCAAAACGCGTCCGTTAGAACCTCGCGCCGAGCCATGTAATCTGCCACAATCATTCGCAATTTTCGGTTGCAGAGCGCATTGCAATTGTGCGCATGGATTGGTCGGCCTCCGGCATCGCATCCGCGTAAACTGGCCGCGCGACCCGAAGTGCGCGGCTCGAGTCTTCTTTTTCCGGGAGCGGCATCCCTGCCACAAAGGCGCTATTTATACCGCCCCGAACGTGAGGTATAAATTAAACCGAGATGTGTCTATCCGAATCGGCGCGCTGGCCCCTAAGTGCAGCCAGCCGTCGCGATAAGTAAGTTATCCCTGCTAAGCGGCCGCTGGGGGACCCGCGAGGTCGCTTGTTTCTGTTCGCAGTGCGCGTGATGCAGGTGGGCCGGCCTTTGCAGATGGTTCGGGATTCGTGAACGGGCCGCGAATGCTGTTCTGTATTCGCCAAAACGCTGTTCGCCGAAAGCCGGTCGTGGTTCGCTGTCGATAGGGAGATACAGAGTGCATATTATAATTTGTGCGCAAAGTGGTAACGTATTTCGTCAGCGGTTACCCGTATACGTCGAATGTGCAGCATCGAACCCTGAAGAATTAAGATTCGCGTTTCTCTTCCTACCTGTAAGCTGGAGAAAATGTTGCTTGCGGATGCACGGCTTTTGAGGGACGTTGTGCGTCGTTATACAGTCAAACCCGATTATAACGAACCCGGATAGAGCGAATTATGCATGCTATCGAACAAAAAAAATCAGTTAGAAAAATACACGCGAAACATATTCCTTGTAACGAAGTTCACATCGGATATATCGAACTAGGCGATCCTAGGATTTCCGCCGAAACGCATGCTCTCACAGCGGTAATTGAGACGTTGACTGGCCGCGGTTGAGACGTTGAGCCTCACATGGAGCGACGTGACTTCCGTAACTGAAGCAGAGTGGGAAGCCGGGCTGGTTGAAAATGGTTCGTGACTGCAACTGCGCACAATAAAACGGGACAATAGAATTCCTTCGTGGATTTCCTGAGTGTCTTCGACGATTATGTTGCCGTCACTGTGAGCCCCTCTGACGCAGACACCGTCGCCGATATCGTGGCAGCTGTCGCTGCTGAAAGCACCAGAGGCAGATGATGTCGCGGGTGAAAGCCGTCCGCCGCCTAATGAAGCGCTTTCGACAGTTGATATGCTCCGCCATTATTGCTTCGATATTGAAGGACACGGACTCGAATGCTGCTCTAGTTGACGCCGCCGTGAAAACAAGACTCGCCTCTTTTTGCGAAGTAGGCAGTTGAGGCGGGAAGTATATGGATTGCTTTGTGTAGGGTAACGACATACTTAAATGTGTTGGTTTCCGCATGCGGGGATGAGGAGGGGGTGTCCCGCGTATTGCGAACTCGTAACAAAAAACTCGTTATCGGCGGGTTTCGCTATATCGAACTAATCGCGGTGCAATTTGCAGCTCGCTATAACCGGGTTTGTCTGTACAGTCAAACCCGAATATAACGATCCCGGATAGAGCGAATTACGCTATATATCGAACAAAAGCAAATCTGTTACGAAAATGCATGCGGAGCATATTCCTTATAACGACGTTCACATCGGATATATCGAACTCGGCGCGCCTACAATTGCCACCGAAATGCGTGGTCTCGGACCGGCGATTGAGGTACTGATTGGCCATGATTGAGATGTTGAGTCTCGCATAAACCGACGTGACGCCCGACACCTTCCGTAACCGTTTCCGACGCAAGGGATTCACGTCGGAGCCGATCTAGCCAGCGAGTCCGGACCAAGACGGCATCATCGGCGAGCTGCGAGAAGAGCTCACCAACATTCTAGATGCTATATGCCGAAAGGAGTGTCCTCAGACAATTTCCTGAGTGTTGACGACGATGTTGCGTCCAGTGTGAACCATAGAGCTCGAGCGCACAGCACACACCGTCGCCGATGTCACGGAAGCTGGTGCTGCTGAAAGCAGTGAAGAGACTGAGGATGTCACAACGTAAAGCCGTCCGGCGCTTTATGAAGCGCTTTAGCCGATGTTCTCCACCAATATTGCTTCGACATTGAAGGACACGGACTTGAACTGGTATAAACGATGTATCGTGTAGAGAATCCGGTGCTAGTTGGTGCCGCCAAAATGAAAGTGAAAAGAAAAATCACCCCTTTCTTGCGAAGAAGGCAGTTAAGGCGGTAAGCAGCCTGATTGCAAGCAATAAATGAATTGTTTTGTGTAAGGTAATCGCATACTTTATGTGTTCGTTTTGTTATGTGGGAATGACAGGGGGGATGTCCTGCGTAGACAAAAAATTCGTTATAGACGGGTTCGGCTATATCGAATTATTGGATATATCGAACTAATCGCGGCGCATATTAGTTTGTTATAAACGAGTTTGACTGTAGCTTCCCTCGCGCATAAGCTGAATAAAACGCAAAATAAAGTACAGAATTGCAGAATAAAACACAGGGGCTTCACTTGGAAATTAATGCACGCATGTAATACTGTATAGGCTTGGCTCACTTGTACCGTACGTACACAATTTCTGCACTCTTCTTTGCCATGGCCATGGAGCTGCGTCCTGGACTAAACGAGACATGCACCACATATCTTTGACCGACATCCGAAGTGTTTGAAACGTGCTTAGAACTCGCGATGGCGGCTCAATGGCTAAGACAAGATCCCAGATGGTCTAAATTAATTTGTAGTGCTACACAACGGTCAGCATCACAAACGCAGGTGTAGCTTTGTAGCATAAAACCAAAAAACAATAAAAGCGCAATTAAAAGTGCAATTTAGACGTTATAATTTTAATTTTTAGCTACTGCAGTAATTGCGCAGTTGCTCAGATTCCCGGGGACGGGGCACGTTCTTAAAAAAAGTTGTTGCAGTTCGGTCGTGGCCTATCGATAAATGCATGTCACGCTCACAAAGAAAACAGACGGTCATAGCTAACATAACTCGTAGCACTAAAATGAGCAAGGGAGAGAAATCCGTCACAGGACCTCGATAGATCGCGTGATTTCTGCTAGCCGCGATCGGCGGGTACTGCGGCGCTCTACCGGAAGCGGCAGCGAATCCATGCATGCCAGAGCACTATCCCAAAAGGCGAAGGCGAAAGCGAGCCTAAACCCCCAGAACAAGAAAGCAAAAAGGCAAACGACAAGCGATGAAGAAAATGAACGCGACACGTGACGCTCCCGCTGAAAGCAGACGCGCTTTGAAAGTAAAAAAAAAAAAACTGTGGTTGATTCCTCTGTCAGGAATCAGCAAAACATGAAAGTGAAATGCGCAGCGAAATGTACAGTTGAGCATGATTTGCGGGTCGGCGGCTGTTTTGTGGGGGTGCTTGGCGAGCGACGTCCTGCTGACGGGTCACTTCGGCAAAGGTGTACTGGCGTCATTTCCGTGACGGATATGACGTCAGTAAAATCTTGGGGTATCCCGGCATACAACACTTTCGTGTTAAAATATAAAAGTCGAAAACGAACAACCCTTAGTTTTACGTACTCATTAGTACTAAAGGTTGCTGCCCCGCAAGAAGACCCTGTGTGCAGGGGCGCACCCAGGCCGCTTGCTTCGTTGTACAGGCGTCACTTCCATGACGGATATGACGTCAGCGAAATCTTCGTGTATCCGGGAATAAAACACTTTCGTGTTAAAAAAATTCAGGCAAGCTTGCACTCAGCACAAGACTTGAATGGCAAAGCTATCGTAGGTGAGCATTTGCATAGTTTCGGTGCTTGTAATTGTCGCCATATACATCGAATAGGTCGTCGTCTTCGAGGCGGGTGATGAATGAAAAGTCATTCTCAGCACTGTAGACTTCCACCAGCTCAACTGGTGAAGCTTCCACCTTAAAAGCCGCGTAGGGCCTGAACCATAGCGAAGCTGCAGGATTTATTTCTACGTGAGAACTCAAGGACACATAGCCACGCATGTGTACAAGTTTGAAATTGTTTATTTGCATGCTTCGTTGTGGCCTTGCACTGTGCTAGTCATATGCATCGATATCGTCGTGTTCCTCATGCCGAACATCACATGCGCGGTATCACTTCGCGACAGTGCTGGAGCTTTTCTTTTTTTCTTTTTACTAAAGCCACTGCGCGAGCCGGGACTCTGCGGTCGCCACGAGGCACGCGCTCACGGGCGCTCGGCATTTTGTTGGTATTTTTTCTGCAGCACCGAGATTAGGCTTGTACAACAGCTCCGCTGTTAACAAAAAATTAAAGCAGCTCCACTCAACGTGAAAGCTGACGGAAGTGTAGAGCATTAATTCCGGGTTGTGGCGCCGTTCTTCGCTCTTTGCTGCCACCCCTCACACTCTTCCCTTCCCTTCCCTTCCCACTGCTCTCTTGATGAATTGAACAGAGGTTTGTTCAATGCAACTCAATTTTCCCGCCGTCGCAGTGCTCGTGCGCCTTCTCCCTGGAGAGCTCGCATCCTTTCCTTTATCTTTTGTTTCTTGTTCTGCCTGAAACAGCACGGGCGGGAATTCTGTTCTTTTTGTAGCGTGAGCTACACTGGCCGAGGTTGAGCAGTTTCGCGTGGCTCCTGGAGAGCCGCGCTGCGCATGCGCGAGGAGCAGGGACGTCGCACGGCGCACAGAACGTTGCTTGCTGCCCGGCATCTCTTACAGACCCCACGCGCCGAGCGTAGTCGCCGACATCCGTTCTGCACGTGGCGGCCCGGTCCACTTGATGATCATTCGAGGGGTGGCCGGGCGTGGTACCGATGGCTCGTGCGTCGCAGCAACACCGGCGTGCGCCTGTGGAACCAGCTTAGCTCTGGGGCGATTGGTGACGTTGTGCCGGAGCCGCTTGATAAATATACGTGCGTCACATAATGCGTATGCCGTGTGGGTGTCATTGAAGCCGCAAGAAGCATGATAATCGAGCTAATCCTAGACAACCACGAAAGCTAAGAATCACCAGCTGAACCTTAGCTCACGCTACGTATATCCTGGCATAGCCGAGCTAAGCCACTGCTAATTCTTTTGTGCTTGCTTTCATCTCGCACGTGCTGGAGCCTTTCTGCGCCATTTTGGAGGCATCGTTTTTGTTCGGCGACCGCCTTTCAGAACACTTTAGGGGCCCGGTTTGTCGTCGCATACCTCGCCCGCAGTCACGCGGCGTCGCGGACCCAGGGTTCGACGGCGTCACGCAACCAAACATAGGCTTCGAAGAGATACCCGCTTGAAAAGACAAATTTATTATCAAACAATATGGTATTACTGATACAACGTAACAACCAGAAACAATTAACTAAGTACAGCGCCTGTAGTTAAAAAACTAACAGAGCCCGAAGGCTAGCATTTACAGACACTTACAGAAACACACAAATAATTTCAAGTTGATTACAAACAAAAGACTAGCATACAAACAATTTATAGTCGGTCACAACCAAAAGATTAACATGCCATGGAAATAAGGGTGCAAATGCTTTCTCTACAAGAATGTACGGTACAAGGGTGGTGTTAATGCCACAACGAATGCTGTGGCGCAATAACAACCATTTCTAACAACAAAATAACCAATTGTAACAACGAATATCCCCAAGGACACAGGTCTGGAAAACTGGCATGAATAATAACCGTTTTTTTCGACACGTCTATAAACCAGGTAGGCCAATGTCACAGAAACTATTCCTCACCCAACAGGGCCAACGCACCTTCCGAAAGGTTACGAGGTGTTGGCTGAAATAGTAAAGCAGAGACCCCTGAATACGTAGCCTCCGATTTTATGCAGCGGCCCAGCAGCGATTAGGCCGTACTACATAATCGCCAATTACTGCGAATAGCTTGCCTGGTGGAGTGTCATGGCAATTTTCTCTCGGTTGATACCGTGCAAGCCCCAAACTTGGAGCGGCGCGGTGTGTGATGCGCCAAAAGCAACGCGTTACATGTGCAGCTTGAAAAAGTATGTGCTGTGGGTTTCGGTTGGTCTCAGTCGGTACTCCTCAGTGTTACTCCTCAGTGAAATATTCTGTCGTTTGCGGGAATAATTCGCCAAGTTTTTTGCCACTGGAGTTTTTTAGCGTTCGCGGGCAGCCTGCCTGAAGTCAGGCGTAACCGGTACATCTACGCGCCTGCCCGACCTCGCAGTAACTTTTTTTTTTTCGCACAGCCTGGCAGGTTGTTCATTCACAATATCAATATCGGCTTCGATATCGGCATCGAACGCCGCTGTTTTGGACCATATCAGACGACACTCCAACTGCCCCTGTCGCAACTGTCGCGACTGCCCCTAGGCTTCTTGTAATGATCGGCGCGCTTATGAAAGTTCGTCCTTCGGCTGTGCCGTTGACGCAGGTGAGATGTCGCATCTGCTCCTCTCCATTTTGTTGCTGACGGGGACGGGCGAAGACGTTACAACCTGTCACCCCCCCCCCCCCCCCCCCCCTTCTCTACTCCTACGTCCCGCTTTACGTGAGGGGACGACGCAGTTTCCGCGGGTTAATAAAACGTCGATTAATTGATTATGAGCTTTAACCGACGCTTCACAGGTGATTTTTACAACCCGGGGATCGTATTAAGAAAACAAACAAAAAGCAAACTTACGATGTCACTCATTGCCACACAGGTTGAGTTCGAGTTCGAGGCATGAGTGAATTGGTGGCATCAGTATGATCGACCATCGGTCGATGAGTTTCGCTTTCATTACCGCATCACAGAACTGATAGCCACGACATGAATGGCTGAACAAATCGACGAGATTCATTTCAATTAGTGGGCAAGATGTGTGCGACCATTATGTAACCCATCTACCCCGGCACTTTTCACCAGGCGCCGCCGCAACGAACCTGAATTCTCCGCAACCGAGATTCGATTTATTACATCGGGCGTGGAAATTAACCACCGCGTGACGTGGCCAGTTAATCCACAGAGTGAATGTCTGCAGTCAGAAAGAAAAAATCAAAGCGGGTGTAATTATATAAACCGAAATGAGTGATCATCAACGATTTGTCTGTTTTCTCAATCTTGTTTGTTTGCTTGTCAGTAACTCACTCTCAGTTTACGTCGTGTAATGGACAAACATTTGTAATGTGCGAGGTTTTGGTTCGTACAAGTAAAATCACAAAGTTGTCCGGCCACGCCACCCCGATGGTTGCTCATTGGTATTAACGAAGGACTGTTGATTGATTGATTGATTGTAGGGTTTAACGCGCTGTCGCAATGCAGGCGATGAGGCGCACCGTAGTGGAGGGCTCCGGATTAATTTTGACCACCTGGGGATCTTTAACGTGCACCGAAATCTCGCACACACGGGCGTCTTTGCTTTTCGCCTCCGTCAGAAAAGCGGCCGCCGCGGCCGGGAATCGAACCCGCGACCTCGAGCTCAGCAGTGCAACGACGAACTGTTCCTTTGGGAACACTGTTTTTACGGCACAGAAGCCCCCAATATGTGTTCGCTGCTGGATGATGTCCGCTTTTTCACCGTCTGTGCTGTGAATCTGAGCGGCGACCAGCGTAGCTTCTGCTCGGCAGGATACGGTACCCAATCCTACCTGATGTCATTTATAAAGCACGGACGCAGGGAATAAATTAAACGGGGCTATGTGCCCGGATGCGCTGAATTCTAAGCACCGCGATCAACCGCGATAAATGAGTTATCAGTTTCTACGAATGGGACCTTTCGTTTGCTTGTTTTTCTAAAGAGCGCGTGCTGCAGAATTTCTTGCAAAGGCGCTACGTGCCGAGAGGAGATTTTGTGCGGTTTAGTAAAACGCCAAGCTCGGTCGGTCAAGAGACCAGCCAGCACGTGCGCTCAACTGCTAACTTCACCAAGGCTGACGGCAATTCGCTATCAGCGCCTGTTTCGATCGCGCCGTTTTGTTCGCCGGTGCTTCGGCGATGGCTAACCTGTTCTTATCTGGTGACAAACGACGCTGCCTTAACCGCCGCGCCCCTTTGAGCTTGCCGTCGGATGCTCTCGGGGGTAACGTTGTTGACGTCGCGCGAGCATCGTTTCCGGCAATTCCTACCGCAGGTCGCCGTACCACGGAAATTCATTCCTAACCGGTGCCCGGGTTCAAGATCAAGAAACAAAGTAAAGAGCTCTTGCACGTGCGGGCTGTTATGGATCCGGGTTCAGGAGTCCACATTGGTAGCAGGGCTGGTGGCCGGAAACGTTGATCAGGAGAATGAGGCGTGCTGATGACGGAGAAAACTTTACGCAGGTATTTACATGATGAGAGTACAGGCTTGGATGCTGTGTCTCAAATCGAATCGCACCACGAGCAACAACTCGGCGGCGCACAAAGCTGCTTACTTGTTTACAGCTAAAGTCCCTAGAGTTCCCCTATAGGGAATTCAACACCGTAGGTACGGTCCAATGGGGAACCCACGGGAATCCACGCTCGAAGGTCGAACCCATCCCGGTTGCTTGTCCACGTGACCACTAGGGGGAGAAGGGGCTGGCGCCGCTGAGAAGAGAAGACCTCTTGTCGGAGCACTGGCGAACCTGAGCGTTGAGTCGCATAGCTCACCGATTGCCGATTTTACGGTCGGCGCTGAAGCAGCCACCCCCTTTGTCGTGCTGCCGTCATCCTTCACTCAGAATTGCAGGTGCGGGGCTGACGCGGCGTGGACGAACTACACCGTCCGCGACACGGCCAAGTCGGTTGCTGGCGACGAAAACACGTTAATTAGCGTGGACGTCCAAGCTTAGGCACGTCGGGTCAGCAACCCGATCATGACGGGGCAACGCCAAGTCGTCACTAAATGCAGAGTACTTATTGGTTGCGGCGGTGTTTAAGCTTATACTCCTGTCGCACGGGCAGTTTCAATCCGGATGGAAGCGAAGGGCGATTGACTTTTCGAGCGCGCTAGACGCACCGCCGCCGGCACGTTTCGACCGATCGAGAAGTCGCACCGGTTGCACTAACGTACGCCAGACGGCACTACAAATGTACTTCGCGGCCGGCGTATGGTAACTGCGCGGCGCGGTCGTAGTTATACGGAACGATATAAATGTTACTGCACGCTTATGTGGGTAAAGTTATTTGAAACAATTTGTGGCGTTAGTTGAAGTTGTCGCCTTCTGTGCCATTCCTGAGCGGGAACGAGACTATCGCCGCTTTCGCCCGATCGCTCTTGGAAACATCGATCGCACTTGAGAAACCAGGACTGAGTTTGAGCGGGATCGGGCTCGATCGCGATTGAAACTGCCGTGTAGCAGTGCCCGATCCGGATTGAGCTCGATCTGGATCGACTCAATCGCGACTGAAAGTGCCCGTGTGACAGGGGTATTACTTGCAGCAGCCACACATTGAATTCTAAATTAGATGCAAGCGTGCGCATTCGCACGTCGACTCATCTCGGGGTCTAATTAATTAGGCCAAGTCACCCGTGTTGTGACACTGAAAGGCGCTCTCATTGCGCGGCGCTGAATATGTGGGTCGCTCGGAGTGCAGCCTCGCACGCTTAGTTGGTCAGCCCTGTGTCGCGATCCCGTGGGCGGTCGTGCCTTCCCGAGAGAAATCGCCCTACGGAGGCAAGGCCAAGTGTCGACGATTGACGACGAGGGTTAACGTCTAAGTGGCTAATGTGTAGGAACGTCACTGCCACAAGTGTGGGGTCGCCGACCATTTGACCACATGCATCATGGTTTTGTGGCTACGATGGGGTATCTACTAACAATGCCCTCGCACCGCAAACTAAGCAACAGGAGGACCCGTCGCGGGCGGTTCACTCGCCCACATAAAAGACGTGCAGCGCGACCCTGCCGTTACAAACAGTGCGTTCTCGCATCTTTCCTCCTGACGGACCCACGTGCAGCCATTCCACAGATGAGCATAGGGGCGCATCTCCATAATAGATAAAATGTAAGGTTGCCACTGAGATGATATTTTAGTCTAGATCTAAAGGCGTCATCCATTTCACCTTATAAATGGTTCAAAACAGAAACTTCGTGCATTTAATAAGGTTTTTAATGCGTAGCATTCTTTGCCGAATACCTCACAGCCGGGACCATGTATAACGCCCTGCATTTCCACTAAAGTGCAGATTTGGCAGAAGTGACAACTGTAATCGTTATAATGGCGTGTATGGAGATAATTGGTCGGACAGAATTGTGAGAGATCAAAAAATAAGAAAAGAAGGAACAAAATAAAATTTTCATAAAATTTATCTGCAAAAGCCAAAAATATGTATCTTAACATCTCAGAACTTCCACAAAAACGGAAGGATACGCAAAAAGACGTTCGACAAACAAATAAAAAAAAAAGCGCTATTGGCGAACCTTTTAACGGCCTGCATTTCCACAAAAATCAAGATTTGGTGGAAGTAACATCTGTAATCGTTATAATAGCGTAAATGGAGATAATTTGTCGGACAGAATTTTGAGAAATCAAAAAATAAGAAAAAGAACTGAACTTTCCATAAAAATGGTCTGCCAAGGCCAAAAATATGTATCTTATACATCTCCGATCTTCCACAAAAACGGAATCATATGCAAAAAAAAACGTTCGACATACAAATAAAAAATAGCGCAATCGTCGACCCTTTTAACGCTCTGCATGTCCACATATTTGGCGGGAATAACACCTGTACTCGTTATAGTAGCGTAAATGAAGATAATTGGTAGGACAGAACTTTGAAAAACAAAAAAAAAATACGAAAAATAGGAAAAAAATCCCCAAAAAATGTGACGAAATAAACAATATGCATCTTATACAACTTCCCCAAAACTGGAGAATAAACAAGAAAAGTCTGCAAAATATTGTTGTAAATACTAATAAAAATTGCGCAAACAGACCAACTTTGAAGGACGCCTTGCATCTCCGAAAAAAAATATAATAAAGGCACTTCATCGCTATAATGGTATAAATTTAAATCATTGGCGAAAAGAAACAAAAGGAAACTTAAAAATAATCAGATAATCAAACGTTTTTCACCATTCATAGCCATATTTGGCTGTAAAGAACTCACTCTAGACAAGTGGGATAAGAATGCTACGCATTAGTAGACAATTCTCTGAATTTCCGCAGATTTTGTATGAAGTTAACTGAGTCGCCGGAGATGAAGCAGGTGTGATTGACATTCATCAAGTGCAGGTATATCAGGAGTGACCGAATCTGCTACCTGGGGGCTTCCCGACACTGTTATAAGGTGCGTATACACGACGCGTCGCGCTTGGCCATTCACGTTGATGTCATGAGTTCGATTGCCTTGTCAATGTGCAACAAGGAGATTCAGGGAGAAGGATACGGGTAAAGTTGGAGAATTTGCGCGCATCAAAACTCGTACTTCAATAACTGATCTCTGAGATGTAGGCACGCACAGAGATTCCGGGAAGTATACAACGATTGAGACGGCGAGACAGAGGCAGAGAAACTTTACTGTTCGGACAGCTAGAGTCTGGCCGTCGGGCCGCAGTGTTTTCCATAGGAAAAGGCCGGTATGCAGCCCTCCACAGGCTGTCACCAACACGAAGGCAGCTGGCCGCCAGTAAGCATCGCATCGACTTGATATCTGCAACCCGGCTCCAGTCAGTCCTCCCATGAAGTGACACGGGAGCTGAGTTGGGGCGGTGGATGGCACTCCTAGTAAATCTTCCGCACAAAAGAGTTTCTTCTCCGGCTAGCTTGCCACCCATGATGACTCATCTAGGAACCGATGAAAAGCGTCGTTGCTAACTGTATGCTTCAACCAGCAGGGAGGAAACGGATGTATTGTACCGCGTCTATTTCATTTCTTTGTATGTCGCTGTTGTTTGGCCTGTGTGCCTGATACGAATTTTTGAATTATCTTTTGGGTTGTTTCAAATAGAACATTTCGACCTACGCTTCTATATACTACGGCTGACAGGGCGTGCAGCGGTTAGCCTCCCAAGGCCGACTCGAAGGTCGGCTAAACGATGCCAAGGCGGTGCCCGGAATTGGGCAGAGGTCGGATCACTGAGAGTCGTAATGAAGCCAACGCGGGAGTTATGCCGACCTTCCTGACCAAGCAGCCATCACGAGGCTAAGCCAATAAAGGAGCTAACGAGGGGTCTTGATGAGCGGGCCTTGAAGTTGATTTAACTGGGCCAGGAGCGTGGGCTCACGGCTGCATACGCCGACGACTAAACGGGACATCCGGTAGCCTGTCTTAGCGCCCGCCGCCAACGGCGAAATTAAAGTCGGCATCGGATGTTGCAACCCGACGGCCGTCTGTTGACGCAAACGGTTTAGCAACGGTTGCTTAAGATGTCAACGGCGAATGGCTGGCAGAGCGACCACGGAATCCTTGATATGATCACGAGGCGATGAGACACAACTGCATATACGCGCTGTTAATTTGGAGAATACCGCTCACTCACACGGCGAGTGCTGCATCCGCGAAAGCGGCTATACGTCCAACGAACATGCGATCGCATGTGATTCAGCCGCAGAGAAGAGCAACAACGACAACGACGAAGTGTCCCTGAACGCCGACAAGGATGTTGTCGTTTAGCCTGCGGCCATACGCGCCGGGTCACCGCAGATGCAAGGGACGACAAGTAATAAACACGGGGATGGAGGAACGCGTTTATCGCGTGAGTAAGGACCGGTAAGGACACTGCGAGAACTGCGATTCGTCGTCCGAAATCGACTAACAGCGGGAAACAAAGACCGACTGACTCCTAATGCACGACACAAAAGTATCCGCGACCTTTTACATCGGTTATCAACGATGGCGGCCGCGTGCAAGGCAAACGCGCTAAGGAAAGCGCGCTTAGCACCCTTCCCACGAAGATCATTGATGACCATTTGCAGGGTCTGCGATCGGCGATGCACCCAGTCGAATGGGTTGCTAACGATGTTTTAGCCGCTGTACAGAAACCTGGTATGCTGCTCAACTTTACACAGCACTTTTGTTTTACGTTTAATGCCTACACAATTGCCAGCCGATGCCAAACAAACTCTGTGTGGATTTGGCTGACACAGTTCGCTATTTGTTTTTTTTTTCTTCTGATTTACGGGAACATTGCCCTTATTGCAATCTGGGCGTCAAATCTGATTTACACCATCTCACTTGGTCATGCGTATACTTCCAGTAGCATCGAACGCAACTTCTATCATATTACACTCACACCCCGTTTACCCTGTCTGAAATATCAGAGAGCATAGCGGTGGGCTTCTTTCAGAGCTCGCTACCTTTGCAATTAAGAGTGTTCTGGCGCGGGATGTCTAGCAGGGCGACGCCTAGTCCGTCCCAGTGACTGAAAAACTGTGACGTGCAACTAGGAACTGAAACTGATCGTACTCTATATCCCCCTTCCCTCACAACGCCAACCACCCCCTCAATGGCGTCGGCCTTCCTGTCAAAGCTGCAACCTATTGGTACTGATGTAGTAAGTTGTGTAGCCTGCCGGGCTGACCCAACAGGCTCATTAACTATCTCTCTGTCTCTCCCTCTCTCCTGAGCAGTCAAACTATCGAACTAAAATTTACTGTGCCAATGGTGGATGGATGGCGCCCATTAATGTAGGCCGGTTGCAGATTATCGTGAACAGAAATTTGTTGTACTGGTAATTTTATTATTACAGCAAGTCTTTGGCTAGGATCCAGCATATCGACTCCGACAGCAGACCGATGTCGACAAGAATCGTACGCGAGCGTAGCACCACGTTGCGGCGCCGACTCAAGTCCCCGGGATCGTAAAACGGCGCCACACCTTCAGCGTATGTACAGACTCATAAAAAATAAAGAATTCTTGGGGTCTCCATACTTTAATATAAAACGGCGCGTATTTACCCTGAAAATGTGCTCTTCCAGCAATGCATATGTGTCTTGAGGTGAAGCCGGCCTTAAAAAGAATCGTCGTAAGCTTGGCCATCATAAGATGGCTTTCCCACACCAAGGGTTGTACAGCGAAGCACGTCCGCCTTCGAAGAGAGTATCATTACAGCCAGCGGCTCCAACTCCTGTTCTATTGAGAGTATCCCGAAACAAACTGTAGGACAAGTAGCCGCTAAGACGGCTCTAACATAGGCCAAGTTTTATTTGCTTTGAAAAATTACATAGTTCACAATGAAGTTGTAAATACAGTGAAACCTGGTTGTAACGAAGTTGACAAACATTTGCAATTTTTTGTTACATGCAGGTTTTCCATTAAGGCTCACATGAATGAAGCAGAAACCAAACCAAAATGCTAGATTTCAGTGATAATGAAGTCACCCTTAAAGGACAGATAAAAACTGCGTGAATGACCAAGCTTATGCTGAAAGGGAGCATTTCGCGAACTTGATTCTCTTTGCCGCACTAAAAATTGTTGAGTGGGTGCTAGCTGAAATACTGTACCGGGCGGCGACGTTCCGCTTTCTCGCCGCGGATACGGCATTCAAAATTGCGAGGTTGTCTTGAAACGACAAAACTTTTCGTTTTCTGGCAGCAGAACTCATCACCGACGAACCGACACCACAGATGGCAGTGGAGACGCGCGACTACACGCCGACAGGCACGCCTAGCACCTAAACCACACTGACACTGGAAACGCATGATAGTTTGCGGTGCAGGCGAAGTTCATTAAATTAGTGCATTTTTGCAGCCGATTTTTTTCGGAAAAAGTGCAAAAAACAATGGATCATCAGCGTAGCGAATTCGTTACACCAAGGTTAACCATCCACACGCCTTCGTTATATAGAGGTCTCAAACACATGGCTTTCAATGGGGTTGGCAATGGGGAATTGAAAAACTTCGTTATATCCAGGGAATCGTTACATAGGGCTTCGTTACATCCAGGTTTGACTGTATTGCGGAATTCTCGCCTGCTGTCAACACATGGGCTTTTACAGGAAGGAAACGGACAGCCCCATGTTTGTCCAGTGGAATAAAACTCTGTGTAGTTCGCCAAAGCTTCATTCGGGTAATTGACCAGGAAGTATACGCTGTACTCCAAATTATAAACAAACGTGTTTTTGCTTCGTGCACACCTTCGACTACGACTCGATCAAAGCATATTGTCGCTCATGTTGAGGTTCGGCACCGCAGATTTGCTGGTCATCTTTCTTCACAGTGTGGAAGTGCACTGTATTATTATCATTATTTAATTCGCCACTATTTCTTGCTCAGTGCAGATTTTCTCGCATACTGCTGTATTGAAGTTTAGTGCTTTCTTTTCTTTTTTTTTTTTTCTGTGTAGTGCGCCAGGACAAAGTCTCTGGCTCTACCTGGGTACTTTAATAAACACAGACTGTTATTATTACTATAAAGAGATTTCAGAGCCCAGATGCCTGGATAAAGTAGCCAAACTCATTTTGTTTTTCTAAAGAAATGACCGTCAACGTAAAGTGGGGCAGAAGAATTGTGGAGCGAATATCTTCGCCCATTTTTGGGAACTGACTTTTCGCCAGTTGAATTGTCTGTGCAGCATAATCATGGATGCACCTGTAAATGTGGATTTTCTCGCTTCACTTGATGCGCATTTTTACTAAATGCCAATAAATTCACCTTATTGCGTTTGTGCTGTGCTTTATTTCTTTCGTAAATGTTTCTGATGTAATCCTTCTGAAATAATTCCCGATGGGCAATGAGCTCACGTGTACAAAAAATAAATAAATAAATAAATAAATAAATAAATAAATAAATAAATAAATAAATAAATAAATAAATAAATAAATAAATCTAGAAGGGCACAGCAGAGGCATACAGAAGAGCCCGAGCTGAAAAAGAAGGCTTATTTTGGCGATGATATTTTGTAACGAAAATAAACTTTAGGAGACGGGGAGACCTGCCATAAAGAAATGCTACGCCGTTGCATTCTGCGGCACCAACGACTACTAAGCCCTCTCTCGATTTTTTTTTTTAGCTAACAGGCACGCACTGCTGAGCAGGCTGCGCTGTGACTGCTCTATCGAACTTGTGCAGGATCTGCAAATTGCGGCGGTCGCTGACGGCCTGCACCTTTCTTATCGGCCACAGTAAGCGAGGAAGTAAAGCCCTACGCAGGAGCACCACTGCAGAGAACGGGAGTGAGACAGTGGCGCAAGGAGCGGCGGCACGGGACTGGCACCGTAAAACTCGGTGTTGAATCACTTTCCTGTCATCCCATGAGCGGTGTGGCGGAGCCCGACAAATATCCGGTTCGAATGCGGGCATTCTAGCTGCTTTCTCTGCGCTCGTGTTTTACCGACAAAAACACGAGCCCGCTACGCACAGCTGACACCTGCGCGCATACGACGCCGCCGAGGCTCGTAAAAGCTGAAACGCGCCGTGCCGACGCTCCGGGGTCTGCGCAGCATGCGGGGTCTGCTCCGGGAATGCTCGCAAGCGGCCGCATACCGAGCACGTGCCAGGGTCGTAACCGGCGCCCGTGGTCGGCACCACCTGAACGAAGAAGGCCGGGTTCTTCGTCACTGGCAGCGGGCAGAAAGAACGTCCTTCCCACGTTTCGCTGTCTGCCACGAAGCACCGCCATCAGTTGGGCAGCGTTCGCCCGGAGGGATTCACGGGGTGGGGCGGAATGTGTACGAAGCGTTGCTCTCGCCTTCTCGTACGGAGCATGCAACAGTGCCCTGAAGGGATGCCTTAGATTGCAGATTGATTGATTGATTGATTGATTTATTGATTGATTGATTGATTGTACGGTTTAACTCGCCGACACAATGCAGGCGATGAGGCACGCCGTAGCGGAGGGCTCCGGATTAATTTTGACAACCTGGGGATCTTTGACGTGCGCCGAAATATCGTACACACAGGCGTTTTTGCTTTTCGCCTCAAGCAGAAAAGCGGCCGCCGCGGCCGGGAATCGAACCCCCGTCATTGGGTTTTGCAGCGCAACGCCTTAGCCTCTGAACCACCGCTGCGGGTGCCTTAAATAGGTGATGGGTAAAAAGCGCAAAGGCTCACGGGTACGTCGTCTGCTGCCGCTACTTCCGGTTCGAGATCCTCCTGCCCTCCCGTACGCCCGCGGCTTTCAGGCGCGTGTAGGCGCGTGTGTGCTTGTTGTTTTTTGTCACAGGATGCTTACCTGTCAGATAAACCCCTGGTAGGGCCAATCGTCGTGATTTATGGAATTCCCGATGCATGAACTTTTTTTTTTTTTTTTCCCCGGTGGAAACAGGCAAACAACAAGTACACACGCGCGTATAAGCCGACGGCGTACTGGAGGCCAGGAGAGCTCCCCAACCGGAAGTAGCAGCACTCCGCGGGAGAAAACAATGTACCCATGAGCCTTTGCGCTTTTTACCGGTCAGCTATTACAAGACGAACCATCAGCGGGTCAAAAATACCGAGTGCTTCCGAGCAGCGAAGGTAGGAAGAAAGGCGGAGCCCCTTGCGGAAATCCATTCACGTGTCGCCTCTATTCATGGCGGACAAGGAGAAACGGCGAAGCAGGACCTCGATGGCCTTGTTTTTCGGCGGCAGCTCCGCAACCACCGGGCTCCGTTCAAGACAAAGGAGGAAATAGCATTGTTCTGTGTGCGTGGGATCAGTTGCACAGAAGGGCGGCGAACTCCTCATCTGTCATAATAATGGGGCAAATGAACAGCAAAGGTTGCGTGTACGCGCTTTCTGATAAATTAGAAATGAAAGGAAGGGGCGTTAGCGTAATACGCCGCGAGTTTCCGCGTGAGCCGCGGCGTCTTTAAGCGGGCACTGTGCATCCTTTCAGTTCTTGCATGGACTTCGCGGCGGTCAGGTGTTGTGGGGAAGTTTTAACGCTATTTGGCCGATCCATCTTAGGTCCTATAGGCAACTGTGGTGGCGGGAAATCGCTAACTTACCGAGACATTTTACTGGAGTGGGAGCGTGGATGTTGGCCTCGGTTATTTACACCTTCTTTCAGAGCTCGCACTTTTAGGGAATACCAAGCAGGAGTTGTAGAAGCTGTGCATTGCATTTTCATGCCACAAGGTTCACGCAGATAACAATTATCAAGCTTTGAGAACAAGTTTGCGACACCATGGACGATAAAGCACTTCAGTAAAGAGAGATTATCATCTCGGAAAAATGGAGAATAATGAGCAGTGGTGTGTTAAAAAAAAAGTTAGTGTGTGTGTGTGTGGGGGGGGGGGGTAATGTAGCGTTCCACGCCTGGCTGCAACTCCCTCTTAATGTTGCCCTGTTTTTTTTTTCTTTGGAAAATAATGTGCTGGATTTGCCTTTTACTACGTCACCCGGTGAGCGACCTTCATTTCTCGTTAGATTCGGCGCCAACGTATGTTCGTTCGAGCCGGCTTTCCAACGCCGCTTAGCATGCTTCATATTTAGCCATTGTGCACTGCAGCCCAAAACGCGCTCTAAAAATCGAAGCCCCTTTCTTAAGAGAAATATGGTTGAAAAGCGAAGCTTTCTACATGAAGCTTGAGTCAAAGGTAAAGCCCAAAATTTATTCTCCCAAAGTCCAAAATCCAAAATCCCAATGTATAAAGTAAAAAGTCCACTTCAACTTAGCCAAAGTAAAAAGCCAACGTACAACCCCACACCACCATCCAACCCTACTTCGAGAATGTATTTAATAAATCATCATCGCTCACCGTGGTTACTTCCAAAGCATTATTTACGTATTACGAGAGGTCCGTTATATGTGAAAAAACATCCAGTTGTTATGTTCATCATCATCATCATCACCACCATCATCACCAGCAGCCTATCTACACGCCCACCGCAGAGCAAAGCATCTCCCATTAATCTCCAATTATCCCGGTTCTGTGCTAACTGCGACCAATTTATCTCCGCAAACTTTTAGATATCATCTGCCCATCTAACTTTCTGCCACTCCCTGCCACGCTTGCCTTCTCTAGGAATCCACCCTGTTACCCTCAATGACCAACGGTTATCTTGCCTTCGCATAACATGCCCTGCCCACGTCCATTTCTTCTTCCTAATTTCTACTAATATGTCCTTAACACGCGTTTGTTCCCTGACCCACTCCGTTCTCTTCTTGTCCCCTAATAGACAGGTATAGCAAAACGGAGAACCCAGAGCGGAGAACCAGTCTCGGCACGGTATCCGGTAGCTTACCGGCACTACTACGCATGCGCAGAAGAGACGAAACCGGTTGTGCGCATGCGCAGGTGTGCTTCCCGCGTACCGGGCGCCGTACTCGGACCGGTTCTCCACTCTGTTATAACTCTGTAATGTTACACCTATCATCCTCCGCTGAGTCGTCCTCAATTTAAGTTGAACACTCTTGTGAGCCTCCAAGTTTCTGCCCTGTAGGTGAGTACCGGTAAGATGCAGGTTGTTACGTTATGTGGTGTATGATTGATGTGCACTTCGTGAAACCCATTGTGTAAAGTTGGCTTTCCTGCGGTGTCTTTTACTCGGACGTCAACGCCATCAGTGAGGCCTAGAAAGCTCCGCTGTAAAACAATTACTGTACGGAGTGTGAGAGTGCAGCGCATTGATGTTGCAGGTCGTTCACAATGGCTGGAACTCACGGGAGCAAACGCAGGAAACCGCACAGTAAAAAGTCGCGCTTGACGTTATCCGTCGCTGAGAATAGCGCACCGCTTGCATCCGGCCTGGAACTGCCGACCGCAGGTGCAGAACGGCATGCGTAAAAGGCACGCTGCTTTTTGTTTTATTTCTTCCTGCTTCCCCTTGGATGAGAGCAACACGGACACCGGAAGCCGCTCTTGTCTGAGCTCTGTTCGGTATTTGCGGGGAAGTTTGCAGTCGTTGCATAAATGTTTTATGCGTTTTTCATAAACAGGGTAATAATGATTATGATCAAACAAAGGGGAGCTAACCCCTCTGAACCCTGCGCGAGAAAAGCAATACAGACCTGTCTCTAACCCAATTGTTGTGGAAAGCGTTTCAGCTTCTTTTTGGGGTAGCAAACACTGCAGTTTGCAGGGCTAACCTATTGCTTCCTCCCCTACTCGATCTCTCTCTCTCTCTCTCTCTCTCTCTCTCTCTCTCTCTCTCTCTACACATATATATATATATGGGACGAGGGACTCAGTAAGGACACATATCAAGGTTGCAGTCGTCATTGCCAGTGCTATTCGGCTGTTTCCGAGATATTTGATAGTGCCGAATGACGTGTGTTTGTCATGTTTTTTTTTTAATACAGTGCTAAACAGGCGAAAATATAAGTCGAGAAAAAATCCGCCGTTTTTCCGGGAGCGGGAGTCGAACCCACATCTCCGCATAACGCGTGCGGTGCGTTAACCAATTACGCTACCCCGCAGCGGCTCCCTTCTCGACTTTTACCGGGGGGTTTTTATATTTACAAGTGCTCTGAGGCCGGTCAACTAGCGCCGCCCCTCGACTACCGCGGGAGACGAATAGCACTGGCAATGACGACTGCAACCTTGATATGTGTCCTTACTGAGTCCCTCGTCCCATATCTTTCTGTTCTGCTACATGCATTACGAGGACTCTGGCTCCAGCAGTTCGGATATACCAATTGCTAACCCCGACCTCCGACCACGTCTTACGTGGCGGCCACTGGAAAAAAGACGTTCTACGTTTCCCGCGGTAGTCGAGGGGCGGCGCTAGTTGACCGGCCTCAGAGCACTTGTAAATATAAAAACCCCCCGGTAAAAGTCGAGAAGGGAGCCGCTGCGGGGTAGCGTAATTGGTTAACGCACCGCACGCGTTATGCGGAGATGTGGGTTCGACTCCCGCTCCCGGAAAAACGGCGGATTTTTTCTCGACTTATATTTTCGCCTGTTTAGCACTGTATTAAAAAAAAAACATGACAAACACACGTCATTCGGCACTATCAAATATCTCGGAAACAGCCGAATAGCACTGGCAATGGCGACTGCAACCTTGATATGTGTCCTTACTGAGTCCCTCGTCCCATATCTTTCTGTTCTGCTACATGCATTACGAGGACTCTGGCTCCAGCAGTTCGGATATGCCAATTGCTAACCCCGACCTCCGACCACGTCTTACGTGGCGGCCGCTGGAAAAAAGACGTTCTACGTCTCCCGCGGTAGTCGAAAGGCGGCGCTAGTTGACCGGCCTCAGAGCACTTGTAAATATAAAAACCCCCCGGTAAAAGTCGAGAAGGGAGCCGCTGCGGGGTAGCGTAATTGGTTAACGCACCGCACGCGTTATGCGGAGATGTGGGTTCGACTCCCGCTCCCGGAAAACCGGCGGATTTTTTCTCGACTTATATTTTCGCCTGTTTAGCACTGTATTAAAAAAAAAACATGACAAACACACGTCATTCGGCACTATCAATTATCTCGGAAACAGCCGAATAGCACTGGCAATGACGACTGCAACCTTGCTATATATATATATATATATATATACAGGGTGTCCAAGCTATCATGCACCAAGATTTAAAAAAAGAGAAATCGCGTAACTCGAAGAAAACCTAGTGCATAATGTTTGCAGTACTGTGAAGAAGCGGAGAGTAATTTTTTCGTTAATGAGGCTTAAGTAATTAATTTTAATTAATTATCTAACTCGAGAAATACTGTCCTAATCACTAAAGTGTCAATGAGGCACTTGTAGGTAACCACGAGGGGCATCTAACTGCGCTATTTTCAGCGACAAACTAATTGCGTACTCATTAATTTTGACTGATAAAGGAAACCCGCGAAATATGAAAAATACCACGTGACGACGCTTACGCGCGCATTGTAAAGCAGCGTCCCCAAACAAAGCTGATTGAAAGCAACTGCTTCGCGTGTTACCCGCCCGAAGAGACAGCGCATCACCTTGATAATAGCATGCATGGAAGGAGCAGCAGCAGCAGGATTCGCGGGACGCGTGTGCAGATAAGGAACAAACTCGGTCGCGATTTCTTCTTAATTTATTTTGTCTATTTCATTCTGGCTAACTCAGAGGCAGACTGTTTGAGGGCGTTGCTTTACGGTGCGTGCGGAGGCGTCGTCACGTGGTATTTTTCATATTTCGCGGGTTTCCTTTATCAGTCAGAATAAATATGTACGCAATTAGTTCATCGCTGAAAATGCCGCATTTAGATGACCCTCGTGGTTACCTACAAGTGCCTCATTTACACTTTAGTGATTAGGACAGTATTTCTCGAGTTAGATAATTAATTAAAATTAATTAATTAAGTCTCATTAACGAAAAAATTACTCTCCGCTTCTTCACAGTACTGCAAACATTATGCACTAGGTTTTCTTCGAGTTACGCCTTTACTCTTTTTTTTAAATCTTGGTGCGTGATAGCTGGGACACCCTGTATATATATATATATATATATATATATATATATATATATATATATATATATATATATATACAGGGATAACAGTATATATAGCAGCCATCGGAAATACTTTCCAGGATAAATCCCGCATGACACTAGAACGTTATTTCTTGTCGTGGAAAAGCATTGCTTTCTGCCTGTAATAAGAGTTGCAATGGTTGCTGGGAGGTGCCAAAAACCTGCCCTCAGTTTCACAATTGAATTGCTGCTACCACCAGCTGCCCCTTACGCTTGAAAAATCGCGCACTCCTTCGTCTAATGACGACAACGGTTTAACGGCAAGTTTCTCGTGGGGGTTTGTTTGGTTGCCGTCTGGGTGTGGACTTTAAAGGGGCACTGACACAAAAATTTTGAATCTTGTTTTTTTTGTTGCGATAAGTAGCTAGTGACCTACTTATAACCTGTAGAAACCTCATTTGCTTCAGCGTGCGACGGTTGTTTATTTAGAGGCATTTTCAATGCGGCCAGTCGCAGTTTCGGTTTCAGCGAGTGCCGCGAAACGATGGATTTTGTGGATTTTGTGTGAACAAAGCTGACCACGTGACCGTCGGAGGGATATCACAGAGCAGAGCCGCCGTAGCACTGTCGAATCCGCATCGACGGCAGTTTCTGCGAATGACCCCACGTACTGATCCCGTGAGGCGCTTAATTAAAAAGCGACCGTGGATGTGACGCAGGCGCTGCGAGTGCAAATGCTACCGCGGCTAAAGAACGACGCGCGACGCTCGAGACGGTGGGTGGCAAGACGCGCGCTGGGAGCAACCGGCCGGTCTGCCTACAGGTCCGCCTACAGATGTGTTCGGCTTAGCACTGCGGCGGATATTCGAGTGCCGCTCTCGTAAGCGGTGCAGATGACAATTTTTAATGCAACCCGCCATCGCATCATTAACTCCTTTCTCATGTAAGCCACCATGGTCGGGACTTGGGGACAATTTCGTGCAGCGGTAACAAGCTATCACTCGAGCTACCTGCGCCGGCCTGGGCCACTTCGCGGCCGTGGCCGCCGCCTGCACAGCGACCGTGCGGCTAGCTCAGTGGGCTTTTCGTGCCTCCGGCGCGTTTTCGCATCCAATGGTAATAAACAGTAATAGAAACAGAGTGCCTCGAATCGCTGTACAACTTTGGTCGCGGCCAGCTGCCCGATGAGCTGACGAAATCACGGCGCCTCCGCCGCCAACGATCGGGTCGTTCGTTCTCGAGAGCAGAAGCTCCGCCCTCCGGCCCTCCGATTGGAGCGGCGAGCCGGGCTAGCCGGCGAAAAACGTCGGCAGTGCGGAAGCGGCAAACACAAACTCGTGACGTGTTTGCATGTTGTTTATTTACACAATAACCTCGGGATGTCGATTGCGCGTGGTCCTCTGCTGGCTGCTCGGTTGCGTTTCGCACACTTTAAAATTGATTTTAAATATGTTCTAGGCTGTATTCGCCGCTGATATTTTGCAGATGATGTACATGTGTTCCCACCAATCTATCTCCGAAGTTATCTCGCCTTCAAAATTTTGTGTCAGTGCCCCTTTAACTCGCAGACTGTTTGGGCTTTGACTAGTGGAGCTTTGAGTATGACCCGCACGCAGTTTGGCCTTTTGTTTGCAGCAGCTTTGACTTTGACCCTTCCCCATTCTCTTTCGCACGAAGAAAACATCGCATTCAACTATCGCCCTCGTTCGACGGAGGGCTAGATGATCTTTGTTTCATTTCACACGTCCATGCACCCCTCTCCAAATCCAAACTGCTTCCAGCGTGTCGGAAATGCGTCTGTCCTGGAGTACTCGGGCTGGCGCACCTCTCTTCGAGGCAACTAGTCAAGCGTTTTTGGTTTCTTTACAAGGCCTTACAAGACATTACACGGTTTGCGTTGAGGTACTCGGCAGAGAATGCTTACGCATTAAAAAAACACAGGCTGGCGTTAACACTCTGGCACATTTTTAACACCTTGGCCGTCTATCAGTGCCAGTCTTTATTCCACACTGGTGGTAAAATGGGGAGGGGAGGGGGGTGGGTTTGTAGCTTGGGCTGTCGGGAGGTCTAATTACTTAGGCTCTCGATAAAATGACCACTACAAACACGGGAGTTCCGCTTTAGCTCTCAGGCTCCTGTGCTGTCACTAATGGAAACACAAGGCGCAAAGCTCATTGTTACAGAAAGTGGGAACCGCCGCGACGTTTCCACGGTGCTACATTCGGCGAGGTGTCCCCGGAACTAGGCTCCGTCACCTCCGTCATGTGGGTAGCGTAGTGGTCAAGCGGCCAGCGAAAGTTGCTGCCTTGATGATGACAAGAAGCCGAAGGCAAGCTTAACTGGTTTACTGCATGGCGAGAGATGAGCCGAAGCAATACAGGAACAATACCCTTCCTGCTGTCCAGCTGCCCGGTCCACTGGCATGTTTCGTGACTCGGTTTGCTTCTGAAGGAAGCGCCCGAAAAGTGCACGCGCTGTTTGCGCTCACGAGAATGGGAAGAAAAGATAAGCCATACAGAAAACAGCATACATTCTTCACTTCACGCCTGCCCGTGAGGCACGGTGTAAGTGTTTATCTTAGACATTGTCCGCCGGTGACCTACGCCGGCTCCCTGGGCCTGTTTTCTGTTTTACAGGGTGCTCTTGTGGAATTGATTGATTGTAGGGTTTAACGCGCCGACGCAACGCAGACGATGAGGCGCGACGTAGTGGAGGGCTCCGGATTAATTTTGATCACTTGGGGATCTTTAACGTGAGCCGAAATCTCGAACACACGGGCGTTTTTGCTTTTAGCCTCCTTCAGGAAAGCGGCCTCCGCGGCCGGGAATCAAACCCGTGACCTCGTGCTTGCTCTTTTGGAATGATAGCGCAGGTGGGTCATACAACGTGTTGCATATAGGTATGCAGTCTTGGCGTTACGGCACCACCAGAAGTGCATTTTTTTTTCTATCAGCGACTATCATATCTGAGAGAAAGAGAGAATAAAACTTTATTTAGTTGCCAACTGGAGTTCCTAGGCGTCAGCCAGAAGCCCCTGGGCTCTGTCGGCGTTTTCGGCCCAGAGTTGATCTTCCGGGTTGGAACTGCGCAGTACGGTCTCCCACTGCTCACTATTTCTACTGGAAAAAAAAAAAGTTAGGGAGACACCCACGCTTTCTGCTAAGATGTGAAAATGCGTGAGCTGTGAAAGCGTAACGTATTGATCGGTATGTTGAAGTCGCTGCCAATGGCGATTGGTGAACCAGTCATGAGCCTTTCACGGCAGCTGTCATCGTCACTGGCCAATCCTCCGAAGTGGGTATGTAGAACATACCCACGTCGAGGGAGTGGCCAAGCATCGACTCACAATAATAAATATTGCTTGTTGGTATGTCGACGTCGCAGCCAAATGGGAATCGGTAAATCGGCCATGAGCGTTTCACGGCACCTGTTATCGCTATTGGCGAATCCCCTTGAATGTGGAGGGGAGAATTGTGGCTGGGTGTGTAGACGCAGCAGCCAGAGAGAGAGAGAGAGAGAGAGAGAGAGAGAGAGAGAGATAAGCATCTTTATTTGCCCTTCTAAAGGGAATTGATGGGTAGCACGTGAGCTCCTGACGGCTGCCACCATCGTCAGTGGACAATACAGGCTACAGGCGCCAGTTGACGGCGTTAGACCTCAAAGTGTAGCGTTAGGGCTAATGCATTCCCCGTTCGCAGCCAATGGGGGTGTTATGCCGGCCCATATCCGCGTTAGCTGCCAATGGAAATTTTGGTGACAGCTACATCCAGCCAATTAGGTTTTTTTAAACAGGTCCTGGTCACGGAAATCTAGGGGGACGCCGGTTTTTTTTTTTTCTTTTTTCCAGAACTGAGCGAAGTAATGCATGAGTGATGCTCACGCGTTGAAAAAAAAAATGTATATACTAACAGTATGAGTGGGCTTCATAATTAACATGCAGAGCCCCGTAATGAATTCTTCCAACAGTTTGACCTGCTTCCGCGTCTGGTCAGTAAGGCGACAACGGGGAGCATGTCGAACGGAAGAAGGTTGCGCCCATCTCTATCTGCAAATAGCCATTTTTGTCCCAACGGGCATTCTATCGCAAATAAAAAAAAAAAAGGAAGAAAGTTGAGGTTTGAGTTCTTTGTGACAAACATAAGGACAAATTTTTCGCTAGAGTCGCGATACATCGCATTCTGGTATACATAAAAAAAAAGAAAAAGAAAACGAGGAAAAAAAAACTTGTTCCGACTTTTAAGCTTTCCAGCCACAAGTTCGTGTTTCGCGCGCTCACATTTGTGTCCCTTGAAGGAGCCATGAAGAGGCAATACAACATAGTTTAATATGAAAGAACTAGGGTTCAGTATCTCACTCAGCTCCATTACAGCCACAAAAGAAAAGATGTTTTTTTTTTTCAACAAAAAAAAAGCAAGAAGTATTTTTTAAAAACTTTCAAATTTTGCGCCACAGTGACGTGTTATGAGCAAGAATGGCGTCATACGGGCCAACAATAAAACATAATTTTTAGTGCGTTAACTGCACGTTAGCATTCAAGTGATGCGGTCAAATGGAACTAGAGGACACATTACAGACGTCCAGTCATGCGTCGTCGCGACAGGTCAGTTAGGCGGCCGCCAATCGCACAAACAAGGTTCCGTGACGTCATAGAAAAGTTGCGGGAAATTGACTAGGGGGTCGCGACTGCTTCACACGTTTTCTGTAATATCTCCGTTATTTGTTCGAAGATTGCGATGATATTGGTGTCATTGTTACCGGGACTAAGCCGTCTTTTTAATAAACCCAACTTGTATTTTGTCTTCATGGCTTCTTTAAGTGCGTCTTTGACAAAGCCCTAATCGCGGGAGTTGATCTGGAATTTAGAAAAATCTATCGCGAAAAACGAAAAAGAAGCGTTGCTTACGAGGCATATCCACACGTCCACTTTACATCCATTCTGTCGTTTCAATTTTAACGCGTAGCCTCATTTTATGACGTAGTTTTAAAGCGAAGCCTTTTATGTCTCACTGATAACGTGTGTCGCGTCAGAAACGCACTGCAGCAAAGCCAACTTTCTTTGACAATAATGATGATGATCGTGGGTGAAGTGAAAGAAAAAAAATTAGCCGCGTATCTGCTCCTTTCGTTGCAAATGCCGTCAAAAGACGATAGTCTTTATCGGCTTTTGCGAAGTAAATGTGCTTTACCGCTCACCTCTCATGTTGTTCCTCTTGCGTCGCGCTCCTCCCAAGGTAAAGACGCCAAATGTTTGCTTAAATCATTTTAAATTTCCCACGTTCCACTGCTCCAAACTGGGTGTCTCGATGCGAACGCTGCCGTACGGCGAAGTCGCTTGTTAATCGACGCACCCTACTTCAACGTTTATAGAACCGCGTTTCCCTACTCCTCGTGCGTTGCAAGCAGAACGCGGAAACTATCTAGTGGAACCTTGCGTAACTGTTGCCGGTTGATTTCTTAAAATGGCACCAGAAGCTATAGTGCCGCGGGCGACAGCAGGCGACGGCGGAGTGAATTCTTTTTCTGCAGTTGATTAAGTATTTAATTTCGCAAAAGTCAAGCATGTTTGATTTTTTTATAAAGGAACACTGCAAATATCACTTCTGTATTGATTTGTTGTCTCATATTTGCGTAATGTCTTGTTCTTCTTCAACAATGTTGACAAGTATGAACATTACACTGGACATAGACGGGTAGATTTAGCTGTGACTACTTTTCAAATTTCAAATTTATTCAAAAAGTACAAGGTTGTATTGACATAGTGGGAATTTACAGGAGGAGGTCCCAAGGTTTCCGAACCGCAGGCGGGACCTCCTATGCTAGGTGTTTTGGAGATAAAAAGTTGTGAGCGAAAACAACTAGTATGTATTGCGTACGTTATACAAATATAACACATTGTGGAAAAAAACAGGAAAATTGTAAACAATTGACAACAGAACAACCAGGGAAAGATGTCACACGAGAAAAAATATTTCTAGGAGTTACTGGTGAGTAGCTAAGAACATCTTCAATTTTCTTTTAAATGATTGAAGCGAGCTAACTGTCTTTATTTCCAATGGCACATCATTCCAAAAAGAAACAGCAGAAAAAAGTAGACTAAATTTGCCATAGTTAGTTCTTACCTTGGGCAATAACAAATTCTGACGGGAGGAAAATCTAGTGCAATTAGGGTTGGTTAACATGTGGCGGGGGAAGATGTCAAGATCTAGGAGGCTATGCAGCACTTCAAAAAATAGAACTCCAGCGCTATACAAATACATCTTTGGCAAAGGTAATATATTAAGTTGAGTAAAGATAGGAAGAGAGGGTGACGTTTTTGAGGAAAACGTTATTATACGCATTGCTTGTTTTTGAAGTTTTTCTAATGGTGAAAGGTGATTTTTATACGATCGACCCCACGATGTGATGCAGTAGTTCAAGTGGCTATGGATAAATGCGTAATATAAATCCAACAGAGTTTTCGTGCTAAAGTACAGTCTAGCTCTAAGAAGTGCTCGAATGCCAAATGATATCTTTTTGCAAATGGAGGAGATATGGCATTGGAACTTTAGGTGAGTGTCAACAATAACACCTAAAATGGGTGTTTGGTTCCGCACTAGAATGGGATTGAGGTCTATATGGAGGCAAGGATTTATTTGCAACTTTTTATTCGGGGAGTGAAATACCATAAGGGACGATTTCGACGAGTTAATAGATAGTTTGTTATTAGCACACCAATTTTCAAGAGAAGATAAGTCATGTTGCAAGTCAGAAATTAATATCTCTGCATCAGGATTGTCTGAAAAGATGGTGGTATCGTCGGCGTATAGAATGCATTTCGAGCGCGTGAGGCACTGTGGTAAATCATTTACGTAAGTAAGGAATAAAAGCGGCCCTAAAACAGAGCCTTGAGGGACGCCTTTCCTGTTAAAAGCAGAGGACGAAAAAGTGCCATTTACGCAAACAATTTGCTGTCTATCTGATAAGAAGCTCTTGAACAATTGAAGGGGCGGTCCAGTTATTCCGTATAACTAAAGCTTAGTGAAGAGGATGTCGTGATCAATACTGTCGAATGCCCTCGATAAGTCGACGAATACCGAGCCAGCGTAATTTCCTTTGTCAATGAATAATTTAATACTATCGACAAAACATGCCAAAGCTTTATCTGTTGAAAGGCCAGGTCGAAAGCCGAATTGACTGGGAGTTAGTATATTAAACTTTTTATAGTAGTTAGACAGTCTCTTTTCGATTAACTTTTCAAGCACTTTGTCAAGAAATGGGAGGACTGAAATCGGTCGATAATTTTCTATTTGATTCGGATCGCCTTTTTTGTAGACCGAAACAACTTTAGCCAATTTAAATATGCTTGGGAACACACCGGTTTTAAAGACAAGATTGAAAACAGAACTTAAGATTGGAAGAATGAATGGACAAATCAATTTGATGTGTTTCCCCTGAATTCTATCTAAGCCAGGACCAGTCGCTTTCAGCCCTGAAATGACGGCTTCAGGAGTAAGAAAGAATGATTGTGGTTGGCGAGCAAATGTGGGCGTATACATCAAAGAAGAAGGGTCAGATGATTCTGTAGAAAAATGTTGATTAAAACAGTTCGCGATATCATGCGGTGCTGTGACCAGCGAGTCGTTCATTTTAATGGCCGTGACCGAGTCACGTTGAAGTGGTGTGTTTAGGAATTCGCGTATCAACTGCCACTTTCTTTTTGTGTTGCTTCCACTGTCCTGAATTTGGTTTTCATAATATCCTCGCTTGGCCTTTTTTAGCAATACGGATAACATATTGCAATATCGTGTATATCTGGTTTTGAGGCGTGTGTTAAATGGTTGCCGCTTAGTTTTTTTATACAGGTTGTCTTTTTTTTCGTAAAGACAATAACAAACCCTTCGACAGCCAAGGACAACGAGGGGCGTGGTAACGTCGATTGGACACCTGAACAGTAGTAGACGAGTCAATGGCTGATGTAATTGTTTCACAAAGCATTTGAACGGCAATTTCAGGATCTGGTGTGTCGAGTATCGCAGACCAGTCAGTATCTGATATAATGCGTGTATATTCATCCGCATCAAAAATAGCTCTAAAGCACGGCCTGACGATAGCAGGAACCGACAGGTTAGCGGTCATAAAGACAGGGTAATGATCTGTAATTTCAGTTTGAATTACGCCTCCTTCAGAGGTGCAACTGGAATTTGTCAGTATGTGGTCAATCAAGGAGTGAGTGCCATGATTAGGACATCTGGTAGGAACGTTAATAAGACACTGAAACCCATAGCTGTACATGCAGGTGATGTATTCCAGGGTATCGTGGTTTGAATCATCGAGAAGATTAATGTTAAGGTCACCGAAAATAAATACGGTTTTCTTTTCACAAGAAAGTTGGTGAAGTATGTCCGAGAGCATGCTTAAAAAAATTGCAGGATCAGAGGAGGGAGATCGATATATAGCGCCACAGACGACATTGGAATGATTATCTTTTAAAGATGACGCTTCAAATTCGATCCATACAGATTCACAAGAAGGAACATTGAAATTTATATCAAAACGCCGTTTATATGACATGCCATTCAAAACGTAAATAGCTGAGCCTCCGTGCGCACTACCTTCACGATGACCGTATTCACTTTTGTAGCCTGGAATATTAAAAATATCTTTATCATGGACAGAAAGCCAAGTTTCTGAGAAGCAGATAACAGAAAATCGCTTATCAAACGACTGGACGAAAGTTGAAATGCTGTCGTAGTTCCTGCGCAGGCTTCGAGCGTTGAAGTGAATTGCGGAAAAGCAAGACGTATTGTTCAAAGTGGTGTTGACGTCATTCATTGAAACGTAAGCCATGGGAATGGACGAAAGGAAAGCCGCTTAGCTCATGTTATTTTTACCCGAAAACGCGAAGATCCTGATCGCAGGTGATACGATGCACACGGCTGTCGAGAGTTTTCCTGGCTTTGATCACACAATGATCGGTCCAGAGGAACATCCATTTGCGCTGTTTCTTCAGTTCGAGCGCTTTTCCAAACAGGATTTTGTTTTCAGGGGTCAAATGCTCATTCACATAGATGGGTTGCACTTTGGACTTTTGCTCTTTGTCAGCGGCTGTGTTTGACTCATCCTGACCTTCCGTATTAGCGGTGGCCTGCTGGGACGATTCACCAAGAACACCAAGGGAAGATTCACCAAGAACACCAAGGCAAGAAGTTGTGGGACGAGACTTGCGAGCGTTTGAGAGGAATTCTGTGCGTTTGTCGCGTGAGCAGAACCTCACAATTATGTTCTTGTGGTTAGCGTTGTGTGTTGGGACCCGGTGCGCCGTATCGATGTCCTCGGTCTGTACCGTGCACCCAATGGCATCACCGAGTTGCTTGACAATTTCTAAGCATTCTTCGCCCTGCGTCACGAGAACGCCTCTTATTTCGAGATTGTTTGCTCTGGAGTACTGCTCAAGTGCGGCGACTTTGCGTGCAAGAACATCGTTGCTTTCAACAAGCTTTTTGTTGAAATAAGACTAAGACTAAGACTAATATAAGACTATTGCGCAGGCATTGTTTTACTTTGGCCGGGTGGCTGAATCGGGTCACAGACAGACAGACGGACATACAGACATACAGACAGACCAAAATTTCTGGGTTTAAGTAGCCCAAGAAAGACTATCGTCTTTGAAAAACTCCTCCTGTAGTCGGAATCGAGCCGGGCCCCTCACATAATGAACCCGACGTGTATGCGATCGCGCCATTCCGGCTGGGCCAAGGTAGTTCAAATTTTGAGAGGGCTGCATAGGCGCGAAAAAGTAGACAGAAAAATCACACACCTCTAGCCTAATGACGACGATGGTTGAACTCGAAGCTACCGTCGCGCAGAATCAAATGGCGAAAGTCAAAGTCAAAGCCGCTGCGACCAAAAATCCAAGCAGCGGGCGATTCAGAGTCAAAGCTGAACGAATAAAAGTCCGAACAGTGTGCGAGTCAAAGTACAAACTAGGACAACCAAGGAATCCCTCGTGAGAAAGCTTCGCGTTCAACCATCGTCGTCGTTAGGCGGAGAAATGCGTGATTTTTTTGGTTAGTTATCCCATCGTTTCGCCGTTGTTTACAGCTGACGCTGCCACTGAAGCAACAAGGCTGCGTGCGGCCTAATCGAAACTGGCCGTTCCTTTACATTCGCACTCGGGGCTGCGTCAAACAGCTCCCCAACTTCGTCCTTCGCGTCGCGAGACGTTCCCATGCTCTTATTCTTATAAACCCACGAATCCGTCCACACAAGAAGGGAAGGGGAGAGTCAATTAGCGGCGCTTCTTGAAGCTGTCATCCCAGCGCAGCGCGCTCATCCATCAAATGATCCGGCACTGCTCGGCATCGCTGGCCGTCCGGTGCGCCCCGCTTCAATCGTGGCTAATAAACGCCGCATCCCTGCACAGCCAACGCGCTTTCCTTCGCCCCGGCAACTTGTACGGCCGCCCCCTGGAGAGCGCGAGCCCCGCATTCTTCACGCATGCGTTGATCTATTTCCGTCTAACGTTTCTCCGGCAGCCAGAGCTCTTCGGCAAAATATGTTGGAAATTTGAGCCCGTCGGCGCCTCGAAATGATTTCTGTGCGGCTTTTTCTCTCTTTACGTGCGTATGCGCACCTCCAAGGCAACCTTTTTGAATAATTTGTTTCTTTTGTTTGCTTATAACTCACTCGTAGGGCATGCATTAGCCGAGGCGTGGCACAAGCATAAGATTAGTGAGCCCAGTTGGGCCGTAAAGCTTCGTTCCATCGACAGTTCCAGTATACAACGACGAAAGAGGAAGCGAAAAGAAAATGAGAGAAGAAAGAAGGCGAGAGAAAGGAATGGCGGGCGGAGCGCGCTCAATTAATTTTGAGAATAGGTTAATTACGGCCGCTGCACTAACCAGGCCCGTCAGCACGTTACCAAAGCTGCGCCGCTCTGCCTACACGCCTCTCGTGGAAAGAAAACGACGCTGTCCACCACATCCTTCCCTCCCACCTTCCTCCTGCCATACTTCTCTTTTGTTTTTTTTTTGTTTTTTTATCTCTCTCCCGCTTTCTGTATAGTTGCTCAAGGCAGGGAACATCAGCCAAGGTCACTTCTCGCTTTTTCTTTTTCCTGTACAGTTGGCAAGAGTGGAGGGCAGGATTAGGAAAGAATTGAGGAAGACCAAAATTGATAAATGAAGCAGTCCCGCGTCCGCCTGTAATTCTTAGTGACGGTAACTGATTCTTCTTGTTTCTTTCTCCAGGAGCCGAGGCTGGCTGTGCAACGGCTACTTATCTCCGCTTTCTTCGCGAGTACAGGGCGCTTTATTAGCACCAGGCGGGCTCAACGAACGTTAGTGCCCGGCCTGGGCTAACTAGCTGGCTATCAGCGCTTCTGCTTGACGTATCGCGGGTAGCAGGATAAGGTAGGGGGAAGAGTGAATGGGGAGAGAGAGAGAGAGAGGAGGGACGCGCGCGGAGAGGCGGAGGTAAGGAGGAGAAGCGCTATCTGGCAGGCTTTACTTTTTCGTCCCCACGAAAACGTGGGCTTCGCAAACCGCGTCGTTTGAGTGGGGGTAAACGCAAGAAGCCATAACGCTGCAAGAGACCAAAACTAACCAACAGTGCGCAATGCTGGCCCATGTATACAAACGAGCACCTCTGGAACACTGCTCGAGGTGTTCCGCAGAGCGGCACGTGAAGAAGTTAAAGACGAGAGCAAGGAAGGCGATAGTCCAAAGCTCGCCTTTAAACGTACACTATCCGGAAAGGCAGTAGAAAGAGGTACGCCTGTCTGACTCTCAACTAGAGAGGAGATTGACGACCAGATACCGGGTCTGGAAGTGCCACAAGCATCGCGAAGCCAGGCGGGACCACAGCTGATTCGGTATTGACACCCGTCAGAACTTCCTGTTTTAAAAAGGCTGCGTACGACGCGAAAAATGAAGCCACGCTCCCGACAAATAGACCCCTTGCCTATATAGACAGGCTACAGCGCCATTCAACCCATGGTACACCAAGAAATTCACTCCTTCATTAGTAGAATCGCAATTACAACGTCCTTAATTGAAATTTCTTGTTACTCCCGCTGAATTCCGAATATAAATGTCAACCTATAAAAGAGAACTAACGAAGCGTTGTATAACGGTACCTCCCGTTGTTCTTTTTTCTTTCGTAACTGTATGCTTTCTTTTGAGTCACAGTTAACTATATTTCAGCGTATTAACCACGGCACTGCCGTATACGTGGTCCTCACATCCAGGCAAGGCACTGTACCGGTAGGAACCACGGTATGCAAACATTGGTCCAGTCTCGACACATTTAGCGTTAGCTCAGTCGCAGCCACAACAGCGAATTCAAAGCCCGAGCTGCCGGCGCCGAAAATCAAGGCGAGCGCGTGCGCGATCGAACGTCGATAGCGCGTCGCTTGCGTTCCTTTCGGAACCGAATCAGGCGGTCCAAATGCCACACCGGTGGGCGTTCCCAAACGCGAGCGAGGGCGCACGGTTACGAAGCAGATCACGACGGACACCGAGGTTATATATCACCGTTGCGTCCTCCTCCGGTCATCAGACGCTCGGCCCGGCTTACAAGGTACGGAAAATGGTGTCCAATTTTATTTTTTTTTTCCTTCGGTATGTCGCGAGTCGCGGGTCGCGACCGGGTACCAGGCTCGGTTTTTAACGAAGTGCAGTCCCAAAAACGTTACGTTTAAAGCGTTGTTTTGTGTCGAAAGTGTGAAGCTGCCGCAACTTTCCGCACCAGTCAACTTAAAGTTAAACGGGTTTTCCCGATTCGCGCTTAGCTATACGATCACTGTTTCCAAAACTCAGTTGAAGGTATTTCGTGCTAATGTAAGAATAATCGACTGGCGAGGTTCCTTACAGCGCACGACTTGACTGCGTGCGCTCATTTGTATTCGCTTCATTTTAGGTGCTTGCGCTTCGGCGAGCGCTGGGGCGAGGTACCAGGTGAACATTACGCGGTATTGTGTTTCCTTTTGGCACAATAGCATATTATCATTTCTAACGTTTTTTTTTTATTTATTGTGCTTATGCGTTGGTTCCGGAGAAAATTCGTGCGTTCCGGGTCAACGCCGCCCGGCCCTTGTCGACAGAACATGTCCGGACGTGTGGTTATCGTCTGTCAAGACTTCGTTTGAAGTCCATCTGCCTTTTTCCGGACTGCCTTGTTCTCCGTTTCCGCAGATGGCGTTTCCGTTGGCGTGGCAGTTGACCGCCGTGCTGATAATCACGGGGGCAGTGCCCTTGGTCCACGCCTCCTGGACACGCTTGCTGACGGACGTCATCCCCGGGCTCCGGACATCGGCGACCACGCCGGAAACAACTCTCAACGAGACCAGTGAGTGTCGTCGAACTGTCGTGGCGCGATAGATGTGTTCGACGATTGAGCGTGGTACTGTAAGCGGGGGGCGGGGGTCGCAATACGTGTATTCCCACTACGTGTAAGCGATGTGCGCAGAGGAATTTTAATTGTACGCGTTATTTGTTCATGGTTTAGCGCGCTAAAAAGGGCACTGACAAGACCTACACGGACAGGTGTGCTCATCTTGCCCCGCCCACCTTGCAGTGTTTGGGGCGGATTGCGATAAAGGAGGTTGAAAGTGTAAGCTGACTGCCTATCATAGCAGCTTACACCCTCCCAAAATTGTGTCCTATTTTCACATTTCCCCGCCGTTGTTTCCATTTTTCATCACACCACCTTCGGCATCAGGGGCCGAATTCTCCAAAACGGCGGGCCGTCGCTTTGAAACGACGGGGTAGCGCCATTGAAATGTATGTGTTCTGGGGTTGGGGCCGCCGCTTTGGGGTGGGCAACATGAAGATACGCTGCAAGAAAAGCACTGTGGCAAGGACGCGAAGCGACAAGTGAAACGACGGAGGGCAGTGAGTGTCGCTTCGCGTCCTTGCCACAGTGCTTTTCTTGCAGCGTATCTTCATGTTGCCCACCCCAAAGCGGCGGCCCCAACCCCAGAACACATACATTTCAATGGCGCTACCCCGTCGTTTCAAAGCGACGGCCCGCCGTTTTGGAGAATTCGGCCCCTGATTAGTGTTTCAAACGGCGCGAACCGTCGAATAAACCCGTGACAAACATTGACCAACGCAGCTTTTGTGTTCAAGGTTCGCAATTTCGCTCACCTTTGAACATTTTTATAACTGAATTCCGTGCCTGTACGGAAAGGCTTAACTCGCATAGAGAAGTACCCCGGCAGGAGTGTTTAGAAACGAGTACGACGTCATCGATCTTTAACACGCGCATTCTGTTCTCCAGGGTCTGTTGACCTGCGCGATTACGACGATGCGGTGCAAGATCTCCTGGATTCCATCTTGGCTGCTCACAACTTGCCTAGCGACTCCAGCCGGAGGCGAGGAAAGCGCAGCACATCCCTCGACATCTCTATTAAGGACAGCCTCGGTGAGTGATCTGTGAACGCACCCCTGTTATGCTGTTGCGGAACACAACCTCATTCGCGAGCCCGTTCGTATACTCGGGGTAGAATACGGAATCTATTTTCCGGATTTGTCCTTGGAGGCTTATGCAGTTCCGTAAGTGATGGTCCGGTCCCTCTAAGCAAGACTCAACTTTCTTGCTACTCTAGTCGCGACAAGAATAGGCCATTGACCAAAATGACTGTTTAATACCTCAATTTCTGAAAAAAAAAGGTGATTCGAAATTTAGAATAGACCTAAATACAACTCAGTCAGCTGCTCACTTTCGCTTCGAAACCGAAGAGAATTTCAAATACACCTTCACAGCCACGTTCATTCAGGAACTTTGCGAATTCTCCCATGTCCATATGGTGGTCCCTGCTAGCATTTTGCTTGGTATTGAAGGCAATTTCGGAGAAGTCGTCGAATTTTCTCAGGCTGCTCATGTCCTGCCCATCCACAAGTTCCGCGTCTTCCTGGTGTTTAAGGCCGATCCTCTGCCAGGTCAGGTTCTTGATCGTTGACCAGGCGTTGAGGCACTCCACTGAAGGGCCCTCGTAGCAGATGATTCCGGGCTTTCCAGGGAGACAGAAACCCGTCAGTTTGCCCTCTTTTCCGCATTCAAGGATCAGCCTTCGCTTGTTCTTGTTGTAAATGTGATGACTGAAAAATGAACAGGGAAAGAAAGGTCAAGCATATTAGGAACTAATAACTAAACTTGAAATGCACCACCGATCCACTTCCTGCACTTGCCTGACAATCCATAGTCTTGTGAAACACAGAGGGTTCACTGCAGCCTCTTTGGGGTTCGCCGCTGCCGTACAGAACCGGGGAAAGTTTTCTCTGATCCAATCAACTGTGTCGGCCACAACTAGAGATCCGGAAGGTAGCGAGGCAACAAATTCAAAGGTTTCCTTCGTTAAGGCGGTGTGCGCAGCTCTGTCGAGGCAGTCGGTTCTCAACGTGATATCCGGGGGTGCAGAAGGGTAGGCATGAGGCAAACGGACGTCCAAGTCCACGCTTCCCTGCGAACAAATAAAGGTGAACGTCAATCGTTGCACCATTCAAAGGAAGCTAATATTTACATTTGTTGCAACGGAACAGGTGGCAGATGTTTTTAACTTTGCGCGTGTGTCAGTGTTTAGTGCCACATCCACACACGTCGAGCGCTACTTCTAAGCACCGAATGGGCACCAGCGCTCGTACAGTTACTTTGCACGTCCACGTGCTGATGCTCTGCTAGGCAAGGTCCTCGGAGGCGTTGCCAAATCACCCCCCTACCCGGCGACCCATGTCTGACGCTGGCTAGTCAGTGAGCGGAAGCGGTTTGTCCGGTTAGGTAAAATCAAGACAGGCTGATCAGTTGTAGTTGCGAAACGGCACCAGCGAGGATTGCTGTACTGGATGGGAGCAGTCTGTCTTGATTTTTACCCAGGCGGCTAAACCGCTTCCGCTCACTGACTGGCCAGCGTCACTGTTAATTATTGATAGTGACGCTGGATAGTCAGTGAGCGGAAGCGGTTTGGCCGGTTGGGTAAAAATCAAGACTGACTGCTCCCATCCAGTACAGCAATTCTCGCTGGTGTCGCTCCGCAACTGCAACTGATCAGTCTGTCTTGATTTTACCTAGCCGGGTAGGGGGGTGATTTGGCAACGCCTCCGAGACAGCATAGGTTGAAAGCGAACGGCCCAGCAGACAGATGGGCTTTCAGAATAGCGTGTACATCGGTCACAGAGAATGGAAAACTTACCGAGTCCACGCGTATCTTGAAGTTCAAGTCCAAAGAAGACGAAACCACGTCACATTTTCCGTCCAGATAGTCCCTGAATTCGCTGACGGCATGTGCACTCAGAAGCTTGAATTCTTCGCTGCGAGGATACATGCTCGACAGCATTTCGAGCTCAGCAAGTTGCAGCTCTAGGTTATCTCTTAACGAAATCTCTGCCATTATCGATAACACGCGCGTTGGATTTCATGGGTATTCGGGTAACATACCTAAAACGCACGCTTCGAAGTCGTTCACGAAGTGCTGACAGGGCGGCGCCATGTTTGAAAACTCAAAACATCACGTGAAACGGACTGGTGCCTCCATCTGTCGTTGCTGTAGTACGGCTGCCAAAGCAGCGGGTGTTTCAAATGGTCTATAGCTACAGAAGCGTATCTGTTCTCGGCGGTCTCCAATTAACGGCTCCGCACTTACTGCGCACTCTTGTCTTCTATTACCATCAGTTCCTTTTTTTAACCATCTGGCGTAGCAAGCCGGCGTCTATTCCACGCTAACCTCGTCAGTTTCATTAAAGGAGCCACGACGAGGAAATACAACTTCGTTTAATTTGAAAGAACTATGACTCAGTATCTCACTCAGCTCCATTAGAGCCCCAAAGATGTTTTTTTAGCGAAAAAAAAAAAAAGCAACAAGTATTTAAAAGCTTTCAAATTTTGCGCCGCAGTGACGTGTTATGAGCAAGAATGACGTCATACCGGCCAACAATAAAATATAATTTTCAGAGCGTTAACTGCATGTTAGCATTCAAGTGATGCGGTCAAATGGAACTAGAGGCCCCATTACAGACGTCCAGTCGTGTGTTGTCGCGACAGGTCAGTTAGGCGGCCGCCAATCGCACAAACAAGGTTCCGTGATGTCGTACAAAAGTTGCGGGAAATTGGCTAGGGGGTCGCGACTGCTTCACACGTTTTCTTTAATATCTCCGTTATTTGTTCGAAGATTGCGATGATATTGGTATCATTGTTGTCGGGACTAAGCAGCCTTTCTAATAAACGCAACTTGTATTTTGTCTTCATGGCTCCTTTAAGGACCGTTCGCTCTCCCTCCAAATCTAACATGGAATTACTCGTGTACCTGCTTATGGCAGTAATTGTGCTCGCAGGAACCGGAACCAGCCTGCCGTGCATTATTTCCGCACCATTTCTTCCTACATGGCAGAGGTACTTGTAAAACAAAGGGAAACCCCTTGAACATAATTTTTATTAGGAACCTCGTATACGGGGCGTGGTTCTGTAGGTATTGCTGAAAATTTTGTCCTTGCAAAACTTGCACCAATTAAGTTTAAATAAAACTGCCTGACACGACCTTAGTAGGGTTGGAACATTTGAAGATTCATCCCTAGCAAATTTTCTTTCGCGGAAGGAGCAAATCCTGTTTGCTGAATGTCTGCTCTGCTAGTAAAAAAAAAAATTGCTTAGAATACAAGCGGTGTGCCTAGAAGGCGCACGCCGTAGATCCGGTCGTGAGACGTGATTAAAAATAGCATAAAGGGCGACTTATTCGCGCAATTTCGGCCTGAGCAAGGTATGGAAATCATGGAAATGTTCATGGAAATCGATTTTTTTTTAAGGAGCAATTCAATAGTTCGGTAGGCAGGGTTCCGGGAAGTGTTGCGTGTTCCCTGTTTTTCGTCCCCTGAAAACTTGCGTGCTTGCAGGAGTCCACCGGCTTCAGCACCTTTCTCCGTACTCGGACTTGTGCGAGAGGCAACTGTCCGTCAATTTTGTGCCTTACGCCGGGGAACTTTACGTTGTTTGTGTTTCCGCTGGATCGAGAGACATACGACCCAGGATAACCGTTGGAACTTTAACGGTGAGTACGCATCACTGCGGAGGCGCCTGCATGTTGCGATTTTGACTGAAACCGTTTTCTTGTTGCAGGGAAGCAAATGGACGCCCATAGTCTTCACGGAATGCGTCGACCCCAGAAGCGTCGTGGGGTTCCCCTTCAATAACAAGCTCTACATAGTAGCCGCTGATGCTGGACTTCAAAATGGTGCCGAGCTGCAGTTTTTCGACAAAGATACGAAGAAAATCTACATCGATCATACTATTAACAGTGCTTCACCAACTTCCGTCGCTTTCTGGCAAATGTCAGTATATCTCCTTGAAAAGCGCATTTGGTTTTTTGTGTTGAATATAAAAAAATGGCTTTTTTTTTTTTTCACCCAGGAAATCGAACGCAGAGTTCAACCTCGCACTGGCAAACTCTGGAGCCGAAATGTTCACTTCAATTTACAACTGGAGAGGTATAGTGCACGTGTTGCCTCTAATCTCAATTATATTACGTTTTTTTTGGTCGGCAAGGGTGTGGATAACATTATCTCCAGAACTTTTTTATCGTTAGTTCTAATTGGTTACGACTCGCAGTATCAAAAGCAGTGATGCACAATATCGAAGCCAGAGCATGGAGTCTTTTTTCGTAGTGCAGTACTGGCTTGGGACCACTGCATAAAATTCCCGCTACTTTGGTGCCCCGAGATCTGTTGACACGCGACGCTGATTTGCCTGGCTCTCTGTTCACAGCGACGTACTTCGACAAGTACGCCCAAGTTGACAGCAGGGTGGTGTGCGACCTCGAACCCTTCTCCATCCACAACCTGGACTTCTTGGCTGTCGTCAACAAGCGATTCTCCAAGGACACGGCCAAAGTGAGCACGGTCATCTACAAGTACGACCTGTCGCTCAACAGCTGGAAGACCCTGCAGCAGATTCCGACGTACGCCGCGACGGACGCGGAGTTCTTCACTCTGGGACCAGACTCGGCGACGAAAGAGTTCTTCCTGGCGATCGCCAACCAATACGAGCAATGTGAGATGCGTTCTCTTCTTCGTAAGCGGCCCCTATTTTCGTCACGTGTGGTGCTAGCCCTTCCTCTCTCCTGCTGGTGCGTGACTGTTCAGACGGACGGCTGGCGTTGTTTGCAGTGACGACTTTCATGACCGACGCCAGAGCCTATATTTACACAGGGAATAAGAAGCACGTTTAAAGTTCGTAAATTTTCCTTCGTTAAAAGCGGTCTGGTCACGTACACAAAATGAATTGTGGAGCTGGTATAACGAGCATTGTGTCCGTGTTTCCTAAGTTCTGTGGTTTTCGTTCAAGCTGCGTTTTCAAGTCGAAGCCGGGCTCAGATTTGTAAACTTTAGCCGGTGCGGCGAGTTCAGGCAGCGTGCTTGCTGGTAGCCTACACTAAACAGTCGCCAAAGCATGCGTGATCCCGTACATCGGGATTCATGAACATTGCTTCCAAGCCCAGATCAGTACAAATTGTCTTTTCCGCTATCAGATTTTGGGGTACTCCACACCGTAAGAATCTTCCAGAAAACCAATGTTTCTAGAACTAGTTTCGATGTCTGTACAAAAAAATGAACCTAAACATCCAGAATTTCAGGCTCTCATTTTTCCCCAGTGCAAGAAACCGTGTTTTGGGAAGCGGTTAAGCTGTTCCAACTTCCGTAGACGGGGACCTCGCGTAGGCCACGGGGGTTCCGGAAGGGGAGGTAAAGGTCGCGCTGAACCCCAGCGTTCCCCCTGTGCACGCTCGCAGACGACGACCACCGCAACTACGCCGTCAACTCGGTGATCTACAAGTACGTGGACGGCAAGTTCGTGCCCTTCCAGTGCCTGCACACGACGGGCGCCACGAAGATCGCCGCGTACGAAGGCGCCGGCGGCGAGTTCCTGCTGGCCGTAGGCAGCCTGTACGAGCCCGTGCATCTCTATCAGTACAACGGGTGGCACTTCGTCCTCGCCGAGGTTCAGCACACCCAGTCCACCATGGGGCCCGGCGTGCACGACTTGACCTTTCACCTCACGAGCCCCGCCAGAGACCTGCTGCTGGGTGAGCCTTCAGCGACCCGGAGCATGCACTGGGAGTCGTACTCACCCTTGCACTTCGCTACCGCTGGCTCTCGGCGAGGCATTAGTCACGCGATGCGCGCGAGCTTTCCCCTTTATGTGAGCATCGTGAGGGCGTGAGTCTACTACTAACCTACAGGGTCGGGTACACAGACGCAAATATTTTGTCACGTGTTCATTCTTCATAAAGTTCTCTTGTACACCTAACCGAGAGTCCCGATCGATTGCCGTGATCAGAAATACGTGTCTACACGCTATTCCAGCGTTCTGCTTCGCAGAGATGAACATTTTCATCTCGACCGTATCGCTGGCGCGTTTACTCCCCACAAGGTTACCACCCAATACGGTGCATCCAGGGCAGCCTGTCAAATTGTAAAAGCAGTATTTCTCAAATCATAAAACTACTACCGTATGAATTTTCCACGTTAGTGTAAGCCGTTTCGCTCTAAATTCGTTTACAAGCTATCACCTTGTAAAAATCTACAATTTAACCTATCCATACACTCTGCACTACGAGCGAAAATTTAAGGGCTCGGAAATCTAAAATTGCGGCAAGTAGATCGTTATACTAAAATAAAAGTGCTTCTCCTAAGCTATTTCCAAGCTTCTAACCTTGCGATTTGGGTCCACGCAGCCGTCCACAGCCAGGGGACCACTGGTTAACCTTTGCACGCATTATTCCGTAAATATTCATTCAATACACGTCATCCGCCTACAGCCTCGAACGTAAATGTAGATTCCCATTGCAGGCGTAACATTCTTTTTTTCGTCGACAATGTGTACATGCAAGCTCCCTCCGCTTACAACTGAGGACCACGTTTTCGCGGATGCTTTCGCAAGTCTTATCAGACTTGGCATCACAGCGTCTCTGTAAAACCTGTGTCTTCGCGGATACTAGTGAAATGGCTCGGGGTAACCGATCCACTGACTTGACTTCTATCCGTTCCACCGATGCAGCCGTATCGAACCCATCAACCGAGGGCCCAGGGGCGTACAGAGTGGGCTTCTACCACGACAACCAGATCCAGCGCTGGTACAACGAGAGCCTTCGGTGGTGCCAGGACTCCTCCCAGCTGGCCACCGAAGAGTCTGCCCAAAGGCTCGTCCAGCAGCTCGAGCAGGTGTACTACGTGGACCGCCCCGAGACTATCCGGGTCCCGGGTGAAGTTGTCTTCCAGGATCTCCACGTCCAGGAAGCCATCCGCGCACCACAGGCAAGTACACGCTTAAGTGGTTCTCGTGCAGGTTAACGTAGTTTCTATTGGCACCACATAAACTGCGGACCTTGTGTCTGTCAGTTTCACATCACAATGGGTGGCAGCAATGACCATTTCTGTACGCGTTGTCAGAAAAGTTGTGGGTTTCTGGCTCAGTTCTGCACTAACTCGCTCATTTCCGGGTTAATTTGACGCAAGTTTAAGTTATTCGAGGTTTGTTCTGGCCTGTATTTGTGGTGGTTTATGAATTTCGTTCGAGGGCAAAAAGATTGCGAAAGATGACATGAGACTATTAATGATCAGAGAGAAAAACAGGCACAAGAGAATGAGAAACGGACAAAACAGCGTTGCACTCAAAATTGACGTGTGCAGACGTGCCAGTGATTGTTTAGATTTGTTTTCTGTTATGATTTAGCGCTGTGTGGCTGAGTGATGTATGTTAAAACTTTTTTCAAAATAGTGACTGCAGCGCTGTCCTTCCCGTTTCTCGTGATTTTGGGCCTCCTTTTTTTTCTGCTGATCATTATTGACCATTTACAAACTCTCCCAACTTGGTCCTCATGACACAAGAAAGAAGCACTCCCAGACTGCAGTGACGACGAACGGCGAAACGTCGTTTACTGGCGGTCCAGGACTTGCACAACTTAGATCAGCGGACACGCGGTTATTTGCACACAGTTCCCGCAGAGGTTTCTGGCTACCCATGAGAACACAAGTGATGGTGTTGTGGATTAATTGCGCTTGCTTTGAGTGGACATGGGGTTTCAATTGTTCTGGTTGACTTCTTCATACAAAATTGCCAGCTCGGTTTGAGCAAGTATTTTCCGTTTTTTTTAGTAAAACCAAAGTGTGGCTCAACCCCGTGCATTTGAAATCTTTGGCCAGAACGAGCCGAATGGTACTGTTTTAGTGGGCTCCAAACGTTGCGGCCTTCGGTGCTCTGTAATTTGATAACATGTTATTGCAACATTAAATAATTAAGGTCTAGAATTAGTCTGTTATTTCAATTGCGCTCTATCCCTGAGAGGAATGACTGTAAAAATTCTACAGCCGGCCGTTGTATAGATGAAGTGAAGGCAGTGTTGTTGGCCCAACCGGTCCAACAAAAGCTGCTCAACTCGTCTGTCTCCCGTCCATAAAAAAATGCCGCTGTACCCAAACCTACTTCTTCGATAACTCGCATTAGCCTATATCAACACGGAATACAATACTGGCTCGTGCACTTTAGACGATAGCAATTGTGCAACGCCATCGATATTTGGAGCAACTGTTTCATTTTATTGGCAACATCCGCTGCTTAGGATAGATTTCATCTGCTACAGACAATGGGGTATCAGTAAAGTGATTAAAATGACCTTCATTCATCGTATCATTGCTGCCGCATTATCACATTCACCATAGAAAATCATGTTCGTTGGGACCGTTACTTTTTTTCCGAAATGCGGTCGTAAGCGAAGTATGCTTAAGTTCCATCGTGCCACTTTAAATCGATCCTAAAACTTCCTTCTACCTTTCATTTCAGTTTGAAGAACTTGCCTCTGGTGAGAGTTACAGCGTCAAGGACTTGGAAGAGCTCGAAAAGTTGCAAATTGAACTAAACACTATGAAGGGCACTCTTCAAGGCATGCTGAACGAGCTCCACGATGCCCTCAAGCTTACAGGAGACCAAACTCTGACCGGTACGCTGGATGTGCATTGCACTGAAAACTTGTCTATTGCACGATCACCCTTAGAGGCCAAGCGTTCGCGTGAGGTGTAGCGAAGTGTTGCCCCATGGTGGCCTGAACACCAATTTTGCAGTGCATTTCAATGGGGCAACCATTAACCGCCTTATGTTCTAACACACCCATTGGCAGTAAAATTGTGAAATATCTCGTCTAAAAACATGCTCTGTAAGCTCTTAATTTCGGCACCATCTTTGAAGTTATATCGACTACAAATAGTTTCATACAGTCGATAAATCCCGAATCGGTAATCACTAAAGCTGAACTTTTCTCGTTAGTTAGCGCGAAGCATTAGCTCAAGCTTAGTGAGGCGCCACTCAAACTGTACGCCCTACTGATTTAGGTGACGGAACATAATGGGCTTAGTCTCAAAAAAGCTCCAAACCGGCGGTTGCACCCATCGCGATTCAACATCTTGTCCGTGAGTGCACAGCTGTTGCGACAGCCTTTCTCCCGTAATGTAGGCAAGCACCCGATACTAGCGCCTCGGTGCAGGTGACTACCACTTCGAGCAGCTTACCCTGGACTGCCCACCGCACGGTTGTCACATCGGCCAGCTGGAGACGGCCTACCTCAACAAGGAAGACGTGACAGACCTTCGCAGCCGCCTCTTCTTCACCAACGCGCCGCAGTTCGCCAACGTGCCCATGTCCTTCGAGCACCTCGCCGTGCAAAGCATGCACGTGGACGGACCCGTGAACGGACTCAACGTCTCCAACCTGGTTACCATGTCCGGTGACCACGTGCTGGGCGGCAACATCCGCTTCGCGAGGGCCGTGCACGCCTTGCATAACGTCGTCGCTCCCAGCCTCGGCGGAATCGTGTTCTCACCGGCGCACCTCCTGCTCGCAGAGGGCGACCAAGTTCAGAGCGGCGAGATCACGATGACCGATGCCACTGCTCGCGTACTACAGGTGGGAACCCTTCTCACGCGTTGTTTCGACGCACTTTCGAAAGGCGTTTAGTTCAATATATTGACCCGGTCAATATGAAACCGGTCAAAGAAATGATGAAACTGAATTTCATCATTTCTATACATCAATCCTAATTCACGCGCAACTGTTCATTTTGCACAAAGTATCTCTACGTTTTCCAACAATGTACGCTGCTTTCTCAGTAGATTCATAGAACGATTTTTTCAGACTACGGAGGCGTAGTCGCCACAAAGGCAAACGAAGTTCGGAATGTTGTACTATCGGTTCCGCAATGAGTTCTTTTCGTTATATGAAACGGATGTCTCCTTGGCGAAACAGTCGGTGGAACGGTGGTTGTCTTGAACATTGCCTGCTCGAATAACTGATTACAACGTCGATTGTTTTCGTCTATAAAGTTTCTTCTGGACGCGTGGTTACATCGGTTAATATACCGGCTTTCCCATTTCTGTGGAGCACAGCAAGCTTCCCTTCTCAGCAGGGGAAGGTTTAGCAACTCGAAGCCATCGTCGCGGTTAATGATTGCAACCCCAGCTGCACAAGTAAAAAGCCAATTTTTCACACGAAATGTTCTTATTCGACCAGAACATACCGCCCTCTCCTAAAAAAAACAAAAAAAAAAACGGTGTACTTGCATTGAAGTGCGCCCCGGCAAGGTACGTAATCGCAATGCTTCCGATTTCAGCCAATGGCCATTCTTGAAAGCTAACACTATAAGATAGTTTATGAACTACTAAGTTGAAATTGACAGAGTATTCATAAAGCCAGCTAGTAGGTGAACTTAGCGAATTTGGTGTTGCTACAACTTGCTGCGGAGTAACTAGCGAAAATAGAAAGCACGGTAACTCCACGAAATTTTCAAGCGGTATTAGCACCCACGTATACTGAAATCTTTTGGTATATATTCATTCTGTATGTCTGTTAAGCATGTTCAGTCTGTATGCAAAAAAAAAAAAACGCTAGTTTAGGTTTACACAAACAGCTTTCCAAAGCGTGAACATTTCTTAGGACGTCATTTTAAGACCTCATTCGTGCTATACGAAAGAGAACGGAAAAGGCAATTTGGGAAGCAGAGTCCACTGCTAAACAGTTACTGTAGTCACCTTAACTGTTGTCTGAAGTGCTCGCAGCAAATGTGTACGAGAGGTTTTTAAGTGCGATGCACTTTATAAGCGACCCCAAACCATCCACCGCCGGCGGCGTCCGCAGCCCTGCTCTCCCTAGCAACGGCGCAGAGCGGAGAGGAGCGTCGGTAGCAACGGCGCAGTGACGTCACTCACCACGTGACGCCACGCCCTCACCGCTCCCTCGCGGCGCGGCGGTGTGCGCCGCGCGCATCCCTCTCCTCACCCGCGCCGTGACGTCACGCACCACCTCCTCTCCCGGCAGCTGCCGTGCGCCGCTGCGCGCGTCCCCCTCCCCCTTCGCTCGCTCCTCCTCTCTCCTCGCTGGCTGCAGCTGCGCGCGCACCCCTCTCTCTCGCGCGCCCGCCTTCTCTCTCAGCCACCTGGCTCGGCGCGCTCAGCACGGCGTACCCCCCTTTATATGCAGCGATAAACCGCCAGACCTCCGTGGGTCGGCTCGCGCGCGTTCTCTCGCTACAGTCTCCTGCTCGCTCTGCTCCAGTTTAGACCGTTCGCTGGCTGGGCGCCTCTCAAGGCGATGTCAGAATTACTACGCCGTTTACTCTCGGCGCAAGAAATGCATTCGCACTTCCTCACGATTCCCTTCGGGGAGGTGGGGGCAATTTTTTCCCCTTTAAAACGCGCTTTTCACAAACAATTGTGCTAGCTCTGTCCAGTGCATTTCGTGAAGGCACTACTGTGCAATCTGTTCACTGCACTCTGTGGAGGCGGTTTTCCAGCGAAGCTGCGTGCATGGGTTGGGAGGTGCTAACGCGGTGCTTCCCCGGCGTTCACTTCGCCACCCTCGCGCGTCTTCGGTCAGGTCGTTGTCGCAGCAGTCTGTCGCACAAATTGCAGCTGCGGCTGAAATGGTGGAGTCTCTCAAACCTGGCGTAAGCGCCCTTGAGCTCTTCCCAATCAGCACCTTGGGGGGCCAGAGGCGCGTTGCTTCATTATCACTCACGATATGCGTCGTCGGTTCTTGCTCGTTGCTTACATGCAGTATCGCGCACACGCACGTCGGACGCCACTTGACGCGGTCGACGATTGCACTCTCGTCGCGATTATGGAGCTCCATTCGCACCGCATTTTCCTCGACGAATAAGCTTTCCCACATATGTTGCACAGTGAAGCAAACTTCCAAAAACGAAGCTTACACCTATTTGAAAGTCGGCTTCACCCCGAAACACCAAAGCATTGCTTGGAAGACATTTTATTTCCAGGGGCAATAAGTCGTTTATCAAATATCAAGGCCCTATGGCATTCCTGTCAGCTTATTTGTAAGCTCAGTTTCCCTAATTGCGTTTTCCGCGATGACGCCACAATTCCGCATCCTAGCTATAAACAGCTTCGCTGTAAAATGCGTAACTGCCCAGCTAATACAATCGGCCGCTGTAATAATGCAAATCTACACCATTTGTCGAACGAAAGTAAAGTAAAACAAAAGACGGTGTAGGACGCTTGCGCGTCAGGCAATCTCCATTTAAAAAAAAATGTTCCGTTTAATTCCGGGAAGCAAGCTTCCTGAAATATATGTAGAGTCGTACTCCGAAACAAATTCTAACCGGCGCAGCCACTTAAAGCCAGTTAGGCTTCTCTGCAGTTCCACGCTTTGGCTCATTAACTGGCTCTATCACTGACTACACCAACTGACTGAAGCTCTTGTGACTAGGCCTAGGCCTTAGATGTGGAATCTATGGTGCATGGTGCCGGTAGAATACAATATCTGGTGAATTATCTTGACACTAAAAGAACTCTGTTGTGATGCAGGTCGACGGATCCTGCAACGGATTGAGCATCGACAAGTTCTACCAGAATGCTTTGACTCGCCACGGTAACCACGTCATACTTGGGCGAAAAATAGTGCGGAACGTCATCGTGGAAGGCGTCCTGCACATCAGCGACTCGGGAGTCCTCGACAACGTCAACCTACCCGACCTTTGGCGCACTGTCATGTGGGTCCATGGTCACCAAGTGGTCACAGGTAAATTTTTCTCCCGTAAGACAGCGGTGAGGACGCCGAGGACGTTCGGGAAATCCAGTGGCAAGGCCACTGGTAGCCAAAAAATTTCCCCGCATTTCCCCGAGGGGAAGAATGTGAAAGTGCGAATGCACGAGTTGAATTTGCGCGGTTCGGTAATGTTCGCGAAAGAGAGATCACACACACACACACACACAACTACAAAGAAAGAAAGATGCATTTATTCACAGACACCTATTTGTGTTGTCGTTGTACTTGATTGCTAGAGCGGATCTCAGCTTTGAAATTTCGTGTCAGTACTCCTTTAAGCGGGTGCATTAGCCCTTCTCACGCCCGATTCCTGGCCAATCCCCAACGTGGGTATGTGCCATGTCAGCGGCCAGGCAGCGCGCGCCCATCTCCCCCCGTTGCTAAGGAAGACGAAGAGCGCGCGCACCCGCAGCTGTTGCTATGCGGACTACGGCGGCGGACGATTCAGGCTCGCTTAAGAAGTGCATTCGCACTTAAAACTGTTTAAACGTTACTCCTATTCATTAATTTAGCCCGTTATGCCTCCTCGCGAGAATTTGGCGCTGTGAAAAAGAATTAAGGGTATTCATAACTACAAACTAATACGTGCATGCTCCTGAACTTTGTTTCAGCCCCCCATGAATACACGAACGTGCAGTTTGGCGACATGAGTGTACGCGGAACTGTCAACGGCCTTCAGATACCGGGACCTGACGTTGTCCTCGTGAACCAGAACGTCACCATCTCGGCCGAGAAAGTGTTCCTCTCTGACTGCTCAGCCAAAGAGCTTCACGTCAACGTTGCCCTCAACGGCATTCGACATATTCCAGACCCGGCTACCGGTACTTGTGATGCAATATGAAACCTGCATGCTGCTATTATACATTGTGCTAATCTTTTTTTTTTTTCCAGACTGGAAAGGACAGTTAGATATTCTGGTTAAAACTCCAGTGCAGCGAATCCCAGGTAATGTAAACCTCGTAAGCGCGCTTATTTTTCGCATAACTAATACTCGGCCATGCAGGAAAGAAAACCTTCGGAGTTCTGCACCTGGACGGGCACAGCGCCGTTGGGCGGTTCGTCGACGGTGTCGACCTGTCTGCACTGGCGGAATTCATGCGCAGGCGACGCACTCCCGTCATGAATGGTACACGCACATTGGCTATGCAGTGTTGTGGGCGCAGCCAGTGAGATTCTATGATTTTCCAGGGACGTGGACGTTTACGGGCAAAGTTGTATTCGAGGACAAGGTGATCGTCACGGGCCTGGTCAACGACCGGAAGCTGGAAGACCTGTATCGTTACGCCCTGCGCCTTGATGCGCCTGTGTTTCCAAACTTCAAGAGAGTTGCCTTCGCTAATAACATCCAGGTATGTTACTCGGCCGTCTTCTGGTCGGTTCGTGTATATACCGGACCATGTGTCCACCCAGGTGCGGAACCTTACATGCCATGACATCAATGGACTCGACGTGCCGTCGTCATTTATCCTACGGCGTGGGCCGAAAGTGTTCAATGGCGAGAAGGTGTTCAGCAACTTGAGGCTAAGCGGCGACGTCATCGTTAAGGGACTTGTTAACGGTGTCGACCTCCGTGTTTGGAAAGATTCCCTCTTGACACAAGGCCACCAGGTAAGTTTTACCTGCTTGATTTGAACAGTATCAATGCTCTGAACACTGCCGCCTGTTTCAGGTCGTGCTCGCCCCGAAAGTGTTCAAACGCAACCTGCACGTCAAAAACCTCGTGGTGGAAGAGTCCGTAAATAGTGTTAGAATCACCGATTTCTGTCAGCTCGATGAAAACTGCGTAATCACTGCGCCGAAGGACTTCGAGGCGTTTACTGTCGATGGTGGCCTGAACGTCGATAACTTCGTTGTACGGAACAAAATCAACGGTTTCCGCGCTGCGGAGCTACTAGAGGACTCTTTGCTGTATTCCGGTGAGTAGAAAATTTCAGTGCGAAATGCAAAATCTCGCTACAAGCTCGATAGCAATCTCTTGTCATTTTAGATAATTTATTGAATCTTTACTGATCAATTACCTCTTTTCATAGCCCACCAAGTTGTTTCTGGCGGCAAAATCTTCAGCAGCAACGTGACTGTTCCACACTACGCCAACGTACGGACCAGCAATTTCTCGGGCGTCTCGCTTGCCGAGCTTTACATGGACGCTGTGCTTCTCAAAGGAAATCAAGTGATTTCTGGAGAGAAAGTATTTTCCGCTCCCGTCACGGCGCCCAATTTCGCATTCGAATCTCTACTCGACGGTGTCTCCCAGGATGACCTGAGTAACTGGATGCTCCAAGGAGTCGACCAAGTGATAACCGGGGATATGGTCTTCGAAAATAGCCTGGAAACGTTAGGTCCGCTCGTCGTTCGGGGCACCATCAATGAAGTCAACTTGCAGGAACTTGTCGGCAAGGCTGCTTTCAAAAACGAGTCCACAACGTTCGCTGGTCCTGTGAGGTTCGAGTTCCTTGGCTCGATGGACGACGTGGACGTCACGGGCACGGTCCAAGGCATCGATGTCTCCGAAGAAGTTGTGGACTCGACCAAAAATGTCACCATCACTGGGAGGAAGTTTATGAAAAAAGGATTTACGGTCGAACGGGATTTGTGGGTCAGCGGTCTCGTCGACTCGGTCAAAGTAGAGGAGCTTTGCAAGAAATCGGTGAAGACTCTCGGTAACCAGGTTATTATGGCCCCCACGACTGTTCTGGGTGATGTCACCTTCCACAAAGGTGTCAAAGTTGACGGTTTAGTTGACGGCGTAGACGTGCGAGAGCTTTATTCATCCTGTGCAAAGACTAATGGCGGATCGACGTTGCGAGGAAGCAAACACTTCAGGAACATCGTCATTGAAGGGGTGAGCTCCTCCGTCAAGTTTTCTACCTTTTAGGAGCGAGAACGAGTCTTTGTAGTCTTTACGTAACGTCAATGTTGCATAGCACTGGCACTACATGCCTCTGCCCAAGTCGCCATTTGACATGTTGTTCCAGCTGGCGAGTTTTAGAACTCAACCGCAGGCTGTCAACTGCAGAATTTTCTTGTACTTGTGGCTTCTTGCACATGCCATGAGGCTTCCGACTCCATTAATGTTAAAAAAAAGAGCTAATAGGAGCTAAGAAAGACCTTGTCATTGTTTGTAAGCAGCTCCATCCGATCTTTTTTCCAGCCCGTAACGCTGAGGGGCACGCTGAATGGCGTAAACTTCGACTACCTCAAAGATCATTACATGAGTGTGACAAGGGATCAGGTCGTCGAGACGAAGCTTAAAATGCATAGCGCCCACATACAAGGTATGGACGTCCGTAACTGAATTGTTGGTACATTGCTAGCGCTCGATTAAATAAACCACGATCCTTCACAGGCTCCTTGCACTGCGCGAGTGTCGATGCGCCGCTGGTGAATGGAATCAGCCTGCCATTGTTCGTAAGCTCTGCCCTGAGGAGTGTCGGCGACCAAGTCGTCTCTGCACCTTGCAGGCTTCATAACGTCACCTTTGGCGGTAAGTTAAAAACTTAGTTTTCCCAACTCGATGTTTTCTTGTCTTGACAGTTACGGCATGTATTGCTCTGGAACCTTTCAAATGCAGGATTTTTTGGAATTTTGCGAGTTGGTTCACATCGACTGCATATTGCAAGCTGAAATTTGCTTTCAAATTTAGTTTTAACCACGTTTTCTGCTCGGGTAATGACTTGCTGGATAGTCCTATATAAGGAATATTCCTTTCCTTAGCGCGTTGCATGAATATTCATTAGATTGCGCCCATTTTCAGATAAATTCTTAAGCCCCCCCTCCCCTTTTTTTCATTGGGCTTCGTTGTCATACGTAATCTTTACATTCGCTCACGTTTGCGTCCACCTCTTCACTTCTTTCCCCCAACTTCTTCCGAAATAATAATAAAAAAAACCAGCACTTAACCACATAACATTTCGAGGTGATAGGAACTGCGGGTTCCAGTGTTGCATAGCCACGCTTGCATCGGGCCCTTTTAACATTTACGATTATAAAATTGTTCTGCAGACCGACATACTTCAAACTTAAAGCAATGGTTTGATAACGGATTGCTTGCTTTGCCTCTCCTTTATCTGCGATAGGGGACGTGAATGTTGCGGGTCTGATCAACGGAATCAAGCTTCCTCAAGACGTCTTCACTAAAGTTCGCACCAACGTTGTGGCCGGACCACTGGCTGTGACGGGGAACGCAACCATAACCGGGACCCTCACAATGCCGGAGTCGGCGCGCTTGCAAGGCGTGGACGTCGCCGCATGGGCGAGGAACACCGTGTTCAATGACGGCCGCGAGTACAAGATCAGCGGTGTCAAAGTGCTTCGTAACGTCAATGCCGCGGACGCAAAGTGAGAAGTTATTACGAAACCATCCCACGGAATTTCACGTGTTGTTGATACACCTCCTCACGTCATTTTATTTTTCCCCAATAGGATCCGTGGTACCTTGGATGGGATCAAGGTGTCGTCCAGCGAATTGCTGCTCACGACAAAAGACCAAGTCATAACGGGGAAGAAAACCATCATCGCAGATGCTGCCGTGAACGACCTTCGCGTCACTGGATATCTCAACGGCATCAACATTCACGAATTCGTTCATCAAGCTGTGCGTATTCGGAAAACTTCGGAAGACATTGGTTCCCAATCCTCAGTTTTGTTTATTTGTTTACCTGTTTGTTTGTTTTTGCAGATGCTCAAGAGCAGGAACAACACTGTAACGGCGCCGAAGAGGTTCACGGGTGGCTTCAGCGTCGCGACTCTTCACACGTTCGGAAAGATTGGGAATGTGAGCCTCCGAGACCTCAAGCAGACAATTAGGTCGACGAATGATATGCAGTCGCTCTCCCATCAGCTGAGCCAGCACAAAACCCGAATAGATCACCTGAATCACGCGTTCAAAGGTATTGTCAATTCACTGGCCCGGATGGGCTACGTACCTCCTTCAAGCTCCGAGATGCAAATGTATCGAATTTGTGGTTAAATTATTACTGTGAAGGCCAAATTATTGCGTAATGTGAAACGAAAATCGCGACTACAAACTTTCTTTGTGAAAGCATCCGGTAAAAATATTACAACTTCAAACTAGTTATGAGTGAAAACTGCCGGAACAGACTTTTTACAAACGCGTTGGAGCCAAAAGGGGTGGGCTAAGACTTCAGAATGCCGCAGTAGTTTTCAAATTTCGCTCAGGCGACGCAAGATAAGGCTGAAAGTACGAAAGTTGTGTTATAAATAAGCGCTTTAACGGTTCTACAGTTAGATTGGAAAGAGGGCTTCTCAAGAAAATCCCTAAGTCGGGAAAATGCCGCAGAAATTAGCGAACATTGCTAACGTTGTGATAATGCGATTTTAGAACGTCATGATAACGCTCGTTGCAGCTAGTGCACCTAAGCATGAAATTTGCAATGAGTTTAACTAAATCAGTGGTCGTTCTCAGACTTAAAGCGTTATACGTTGAGGTGCTCTCGATTTATATTTCGTATCTGTTTCACCGTGGCATGCTGTCTTTTTTTTTAACTTCCATTTCTGCAGAGCAAGCGGTTCTCCTAGCGTACTACGAGCAGATATTCGCCTTCACTGTGGGACCCTCTCATTCTGCACTGTACGCGTCCCTGCGGGACTCCTCGGAGATCTTTCTCATCAGCTCGCCTGCTGTTAACCACCCGCCCTGTGGCATACTGAAAACCTTCAAGCTCGGACAGGCACACTCCAAGGCCCTTCCAGTGAGACAGGCAAGCACATTTCGTTGTGGCCGTATACAGGTATTGCAAATGCATAAATCTCCGGGAGAAGCCTGCTCTAAGACAGCCACCGTAACAACGGTAGACGGTATACAGATAACGTATGTGAAGTGACATTCATCTCGTTTGTGTGACGTTTCGGAGTTGTAATTTAAATTAAGCCCGTTTAAATTCTGGGAGTAGGATGTACTGGGAAATTCCAGGTTTATGCCTGCGCCGGTCACTACAGAAGCTGCAGCTTGCCCGTTGGCTATTCCCCGCATGTCAAAATATCAGTTAATATCGCCCTGGAAATAAACCGAAGCGAAACATTTCATCTGGCTTCAACACTAGAGCTGTGGATCTTCGGCATATTGCTGTACACAACCTGCATACGTGTCAATGTCGGTCACTATATTGTAGCGTCCATTGCCCGAAACCTTTCCCACGTGTGAACTTGATTGTTAGAGTGCGAGTGCGAAAATGTGATCCTGTCTTTGAGTCTCCCTCGTTTTCCAATACAGGACGTTCAGGTGGCTGAAGGCTCCTCGATTCAGTATTTGGCCACGCCCGCAGCGGACTACGTTATTGTCGTCAATACGCATGCCGGGTCCTCGTGCTCGAAGGAAGCGCCCGCTTTCGGTATCCTGGGTAAGCGAACCCGAACAAGATTTGCCACAGATTAAATCGCTTATTGATCTCCCACAGCACACTAGCAGCCAAAGAAAGATGTTGGGCCCGTGCACACGTAACATGCGCAATGCGACAGCACCCCGTATAGCCGTTGTGGCATGCACTGCGCGTGGTCTCTTCATTGGTAGACTTCTATCTTCTCCTTTCTACCAGTGCGTTATGCCTTACTAGTCGAACGATCGTTTGCCCTGGAACAAGTTTAACCGAGTCACTTCGGGTAAACCTGATATCTACATGCAATGGAAGAAATGCCTCTTCATCGCAGGTGCAGGACGTAGCTCCATCGAAGTCTTCAGCTGGCATCCAGGGACAAGCTCCCTTGTCCTCTACCAGATCTTGCGAATGGACTCCCTAAGGAGCGTCTCGCCTTTCAACTACGAAGCCATGGGATGTCTTGCGGTGTCCGCTGGTGGATTCCTTAAGATAGCCTGCGTTGACGATCCTTCTAAAGGCTTCGTCATTCACCAAGACTTGCCCGTCCACTATGCTCACCAGGTGAGGCATTCCTCACTGCCGATTGCTGTGGCTGTCCACGGTTCGTGGTGCGCCAGCGTTTGTCGTTACGTTGGCTGCATTACCTGTATCGAGAACGTATTTCACCAATTTCGATGTCGTATGCGGTGCGTTCTCCGAGTGCGACAGACGCACAACAAAATGAACAGGCTTTGGAGTTTGCTTGTTTCGATTTGTCTCGATGTCCCTGTAAACATGCACGCCTCCATTTACTTAGTGTTCCCCTCCAAGTTCTCAAGAACTAAGTTTCAACTTAAGCGAACTGACACGCGTCAGGGTGTAACAGCGCTAAAACGGGACACAGTGGCGCTGTTCCACCTTTCCGTGGTCTGCAGTTAGCTTTTGCAACGGCAGCAATAAGCTATCAGACAGACGAACCTTCAGCTTTCAAGCTAGGAACGTTGCCACATGTTCAGTAGATACCACGCAGTTTCAAGATCGGCATTTTTTTTTCTCACGGTTGGGACTGTAATACGGGAGCTCACCCGGATTTCGTGCATACAGCTAGCTGATTATATACCACATATAAAAAAAATCCAGCCTACATCGGGAGGTTCATACGATGGATGGGTGAGACGTACTAGCCGACCACTTATAAAATAAAAGCAACTTTACCGAAAATTCAATCCAATTCAGTGCTGTATCTTTCATAGACAATTGAAAAGAGCAATCGCAAAAAGCTACCGCAGCGAGTGGCTTGACAAGGTGACTGCCCCCTTAGAACGATGGCAACGTTCAGTGCGTAGGACGTAATACATGAGAGGTAGACTGGTACATAAAGACTGGAGTGGTCGGGAAAAGAACGAAGTTGAAGATTCCAAACACGCGAGCCCTGACAAACATATAAAGCGTCCATGACTGAGTCACGGGGCAAGAATATATTGTCCGCGAGCTGGGTATTGCTGTCTTTGCTTTTAGCCGTCGGCAGTACACGGCACTTGCAGTGCATGACCGTGTTATCTGTCCGCCGTTCTGCGCAGGTTGCTGCGCATGTCTGTCCCAAGGATAACTCGGTGCTGCTGGCTGTGTCTGCTAAGCAGCCGGGCCAGTTCGACAGAGTCTTTGCGTACCGTTGGTCTCGCCAGGGCCTCCGCAAGCTGGCTAGCATCGGCGCAGTCTCCGTCGGTTCCGTGGCCGTGCTCGGCCACAGGGACGCCTGCCTCGTTGTCGTCGGCCAACGGAGGGTCGCCGGCACGGACATTCCAACGTCCGTCTACAGGTACTAACTTCAAAACGTTTGCATTACCAGTTTTAATAATTTCGCTCACAGCTTCATCACTGCTCCAAGTTTACTCCCCCCCCAAGGCCCGGCGCAATAACAAGCCTCCATTTCAAGTAGCTGTGCTTCAACTCTGTCATCTTTGTAGTCTTAGTGTACTATGTGGTTGGTTGTTCGAACTTATTATTACTATCAGCTTTACATACGGCATGCCTTTGGAATAGAAAAGGGCCGCTCATATTTTGTTTGCTGGAGTTCAGTGGCGCACCGCTTAACCACCGAGCCACCGCAGTGAATGCTCTTCTGAAGCCGAATCGTAGTTCTCAATGGGGATCCTGTAATTACGGAAAGCGGCTTCGCAACTCGTCGTAAAACGCGAAGTTCCCGTTTAGACGCTCTTTTCAGTTTGGCGGGCGGAGAGGTTCACGCGGAGACATGCCGACACCCAGCAATTTTGCGGCGAGGCATGCATGGTGATAATCTCTACCACCAATCATCGTGAGGCTTTCATTGAAACGAGGCAAACTATCATCCCCGGCAAATGTCCTCTACGCGATTCAGCCAACACATGTTCCGTATTCCTTGAACTGTCATCGGAGAAAGATATACACGCTTTCTTCCAGCTACGTTCCCGGCCAGGAGCAGGCGATGTCGGAAGTGCAGAAGCTGTTCGCCGGAGACGTGCGATCCATCAGCTGGCTGCCATCGCCGGACGACAAGACGAGCCTAATGTTCGTGCGCTCCAGCGAAGCGGGAAACAATCTCAAGGTCTACGCGCTCAAAGGCGTTTCCGGATTTCTTGAGCAGCACTCTCTTCACGTGGACGGTAACTTCCATTCCCCTTTGCGGTTGCGTAGCCCGATACGCACAGTGATTCTACGATTCATCTATTTGTTCTTAAGCTCTGGTACAAGTGACGTGCAATTTTTCTCTCGGTAATGGAGGGAGGAAACCACTTCGAGAACACTTCGCAGTGATTTAGGAAGTCGCTCGACTGCTTTTAACGAATTTAAGGCTGCTGGCTTTGTCGCAAAACAAAAGCAGGGCCGTTCGGACAAGTTAGTGCCAGGGTCGGAATATTTCTGCTCGGGCTTGGTAAAGAAGCACGCACTGCGTAATTTCAACATTTCATCCAGGGCAAACTGCACCATGCACTCTGCGAGCACGGGAATCCCCTATAGGCCAAATGGAGCATTCCGCGTATAGTCCCCCTGCGCGCATACTGTTAACGCAGACTAAACTTTCCTAAGGTCGTTGCCCATTAACTAGTCGTTAAACACGCTTCATAGTGGGGAAGAAAGAGTTATTGGGGAAAAAAACTCCTCCTGGTCGAATGTAATTGTGCCTTTGCACCTTGAACGGGCTGGCCCAGGCTGGTCCCTAGCCCCTCGTGCAGGCTCGGGTCCAAAACGTTGGCCCGTGCACAGATGTTAACAAGCACTGCCAAGTTCCTGCAGCTGTTAGCGCATTCGCGAAGCCAGTACTGGTGCGAATGAAGTTAATGGTTTATTGATGTAAAATAACAGCGTAACGCTGGGAACCCTGCGGTCTCCATTCTTTGAGAACGACGCGCGCCTTTGAGCTGAAGACGTTTACTTTTCAGAATCCTTCCGAGAGGTTCGCGCCTTCCGCAGGCCCGATGGCGTCCACTTCATCACTCTGTCGAGGAACCGCGAGGAGCCCTCGGCCCTGGTCCTGGCCTCCAAGATCAAGGGAACGCCCTACGGCTTCAACTAGCGAAGGAGTTTTGTTTCGGCTGTTTTAACACTTTGTTGCCTCCGATTTATTTACACTTGTTATCCAGTTCCTAGAACTGTAACGCCGAAGCAGTACAATAAACTTTTACTCCGTGTTTTTACTGCAGTTCTGCTGTGTCGTGTGTTCATTCGTGAAAGTACTGTACAGCTCCGAACAGCATCCGGAAAGTCCGCTTGCAAATGCAGCCTTCATGAGCCGGTAGTGCGTTGCTGGGAAACCTAAAGATAAGTTGTATTTTGCAAGATACTTTTTTGGGAGCGAAGCCCCTTAGGGCCTCGGGCTGTTGGCGTCTAATGTCGTCGTCGTAACCTTCTCATATAGTCACGGTACTAAAATATCGTATCACTCGTGTACTCCTCGCGCTAGAATGTAACGCGTACTAAAAATACAGCGGGACACTCGTTTACGCCTCTCTGGAAAGCTTTGTGACGCGTACTACAAAACACCGGGACATTCGCTTACGCCTCGCGCTAGAACGCTTCGTGCTTAAAGACAAGACTTTTACGGCAGAGCTGTATACTTCTACTGACGGTTTCATCTGTTGGCAGAAACGCCGAGGCACCAAGAATACGCTGCATGCTTTGCCCCCTCCCCAGGTTTCACGTTAGTGGAGATGGCCCGAGATTTCTTGATCACTGCGTCTTCCCCCCCCCCCCTTTTTTTAAGTGCGATGCACTTTATAAGCGACCCTGAATCCGCCGTCCGCATTGCTCCTCCTCCTCTCCCCTAGCAACGGCGCGAGGAGCGGAGAGGAGCGTCTGTAGCAACGGCGCAGCGACGTCACACCCCACGTGACCCGCGCGCGCTCCGCCTCCCGCGCCGTGGCTGCGCGCGCCCGCGCCGGCTCCCGCACCGCTCCTCGCGCCGTGACGTCACACTCCCACGTGACCGCGCGCTGGCGCCTTTGCGTCTGCTCCCCCTCTCCTCGCCCCGTGACGTCACATGCTCTGCAGCTGGCGCGCCTCTCCCCCCGTTAGGTTTGCACTCACCCTCGGCGCGCGCCTCTCCCCTCGCCTGACAGCTCCCCCTCGCCGGTACTGCGCCTCTCAAGGCGATGGCAGAATTACTACGCCGTGTACTCTCGGCGCAAGAAATGCATTCGCACTTCCTCACGATTCCCTTCGGGGAGGTGGGGGCAATTTTTTTTTTCACTCTTCCCATTATCACCTGATTAAGCATCTTAGTGTTACTGAACCTCGCTAGTCCTCAAACTGCATTCTCTAATAATGCAGTAGAATCGTAAATGGTACAACCAAAGCGGTGCACTTTGTATAAAGATTTTAAGCGCAACCCACTAATTCGACAGAACAAATTGAGCAGTGGATCTCGCGCGACTTGAACGTATACGGCGAATGAAAAACTGGTGGCTCATGTGAAAGCATATTGCGTGTAGATTGCAAACTCGCGCATTCAACACCTCCGAGACACAGGGCTCCATTATGGGTGACCCCCAGATTTTCAACGATTGGTATGCGGGCCGCAGCACCGGTTTCTTGTATTTGCGCGAAACGGCTGCAATGTTGTACCGTTGAGGACTTCTTTATGCCGTAGGGCAAGATCTCTCCAAAAAAAGGACTGCCTTTCACCGAAATTGACTATTCAATGAGACTCGTAGCTCGAACGATGTACTGAATTTGTATTTTGTGTCCCTGCTTTCCTGCCTGCAGGTGTTCCATTTCTTTTCCATTTCCAGTTCCATTTGTAGCTCGATGTCCTACCAAGGTACGTCAGCAACTAGTCAAGCTAACAAAAATGGCAGCATCTCCGCTCCGTGGATGATGACGAGGGTGCTGAGTACGGGGACTCGAAATGACATCCGATTTGCGCCCCGACCGTCATTCGATTTGAGCCGTGAGCTGTACCTTGATTATTCCCTAAATGAAACTGCAACTCACGGCTCAAATAGAATTTCGCTTGATTTTCGCTTGATGGTAGTGTCCGAACGGATGGACGCGGACGTACATTGAGAGGTCCTAAGGTGCTCCGCACCGTTACAGGCCTGGGAGTAAGCCGTTTGACTCTGGGTCTTACTGACTCACGGTCTTAGCCCAATGGGTAAGACGACTGGCACTAACTGTCTGCTCTACCAGACACAGGCTCGAATACTGCCGGTGCCCGTGTGATTTTTTTGCGATTGTAAATGCTACACGGACGCGGATGGACATTGTGCGGTCCTGAGGTACTCCGCACCTTAAACGGTGAAAAGCTTAACGTGGCAGTGGCGGGCCAGCGGATGAAAGTTTTCAGTCTATGCTCGCTTAAACATTACCTTGGTAAGATCTGCTGTGACCGGAATTTTAATCTTCCTGCCCGGCCGCGTCGTTCATGGTCGTGCTTTAAATGTAGGGTGGTATTCGCGTCGATATCGCACACGTTTCCTTATCTGCGTTGGCCACAGCAAGCAGTTGGATAGCGCGGAGCACGTTGGCACAAACAGGGGCAGCTGTCTAGAGGGCCGATTTCATCTCGGGCGCAAAACACGCCCGACCCGCTCGTTTCGTCCCAGGTAGCAGCTGTTGGACGGAGCTTAAGCCGAGAGCGTACGTGTATCGCCGTCCGCTTTTATCACTGGAACTGAGTGCGCTACGCGCCCTTAGCGAGCGCCAGCTGTTCGTCCAGAGTCTGCAGCTAAAGCTTTCGCATTCCTCGATGTAAACGAGTTGTACAGCCGTGAAGGACGTTTGGGTCATGTTCGGTTCGTATACGGGATAGAGGAAGAAAAAAAAACATTTTGTACTTCCCAATCTAAAATTACAACAGGAATACCGCAAAAACCTAACAAAGATTCCTGTCGTGCGACAAAAAACTCTGTTGTGACAACAGAAGTCCTGTTGTCGCAACGACAGTCAATTTTCTCTACGACAGACATTCCTGTAGTCACAACAGAACTGCGATTTACGCTACTCTTCACAATGAGCAATACCATTCTAACCATGTGCAACTACTGATGGAACATCGGGATCACGACAAGACAGGAATTACGCCCAACTAACATCAAAATCAGGGCATGAATACGACACGCGTTAGAACACCAGAATCGCAACACCACGAGAATGCGACAAGACGACAGTACGACACGCGAACATACGAAAAAAACTACAGAATTTTTTCTAGTCGTCTTTTTCGACTGTGTTCATTTTAGTATAGTCAAAAGATTAATTTTGAATAACGTCACTCCACTGAAGCTGCACAGACCCAAAATCGTCTTTAAAACCACGTAAAAACTACGTTAACGAAATCGCACCGCTCTGCTGCTGAGCTAAAGTTACACTTGGTGTCGGGCAAGTTGGCGGTGCACGGAAACGTGCACTTGCCTTTAAAACTGCAATGTAAGCAAACCAGTGTACGTTTTCTTTCAATTACGTCTCTGTGTTTAGCTCCTACCGCGGTCCTTCAAACGATGCGCTGCTGAGACCACGGACGAGGGTTCCAGCCCGACTGCGGCGGCCGTTTTTCTGGTGGAAGTGAGAAGCAAAAACTCCCGTTCGTCGAGATTTCAGCACCCCTTAAGGATCATCCTGGTGGTCGAAATGCAAAGCCCTCCACAACGGCGCGCATGGTATTCCGTGGTGTAGTTCCGGGGCGTAAAACCCCAGAATTTTTAAAATTTCTCGCTCGTAAAAACGGCTTAGGGTTGTTTGGCCGGTGTCTTGACTGACACATCATGCTTTCATGCCGGCAGACGAGGTGGCAAACAGAAGAGATAATCCATTACAAGCGATCACTTGTATAATTCAGTAATCATCTTTCGTAGCGCTGTATAATGAAATGCTATCATGAAGTACGCGGTTTCCCCCCATAGCTTAACCACACTTTCGATAATTGGTAAAGCACAAGTTTTAGCCGCTTTCTGTAAGCATTTTCATTCGGTATGAGCGCATGAATTGACAGGAAACAGGAATAACTTTGCGGCGAACAGTAACTAAACTCGGCGTAATGGTGGAGTCACCTTAGCGGCCAACGCAGTATAATTTCTCCCAAGATATCGGCATTAGATAAAACATTGCATTTGCGAGAAAATTGGCCTTGTAGCAAAGCGTATTTTGTCTACTTTATCTCTATGGAAGTCGTGCACGATTGAACCATTGGGAGGGGGTGGGTATCAGTATATACCGTAGGTGTAAAACTGGCCATTCCACTGGGAACAAACCCTCACTCGCGACGTTCCGCTTCGAGATGCTGGAGCGAGCAAGCATTCCCGGATGGTGCGGCGTTGAGGTCGTCGTCGCCACACTCGGCCGGTTCCTGTTGGGAAAATAGTTGCTATACTATCAAACGTTATTTATCAGCCAAATACGTTCGCTGCTTCCTTCCTTCAATTTCAAAGGGGCAACGCCAGTCGCCCGTCGATTTTATTCTCCCGACTGCAGCTTGCTTCCATACCTACCGAGGGGTCCAATTTCTTTATTTCGAAACTCTTAATGTCTGAACGAGCCTGGCACAAAATTTCCCGAGAAAGACGCAGCTTACGCCCTTAACGAGGCACTAGCTTTATTTACAAAGCTGACTTCACACACACTTTACAGTTAGTGGTGTTGTACAGAGTGAGAGGCAGGAAAATTCTGAGTCCAAACAATGGGCTACTGTGATAAAAAAAAAAGAGATAACTCTTGCTCGGTCAGTTCCATTTCCCACAGCCTATTATCCAATGTCACAGAACGTCCAACTATACCTCTCAGAAACGTCTTGTTGCATGACCTCGCCGAGTTTGACCTCAACATTCCGCAGTAATTACGTACATCTAAACAAGGCTGCATGCAGCACTGCCTTTTACTTTATTTTATCTCTGAAAACTGCTGTTTTCTTTCAAGCTCGCTTGAGACCAGAAAAGACGGAGAAAACTACCAGTTTTTCATGTAGGCTTGAAAGTTAAATGCATATTTAAAAAGCGGAAATCCAACAAATGAACCACCAAGATACAGAATATTAGCAATTTTTTTTTTCAATTTCTGAAGTTTTCAGGAAGTTTTCAGGCGTTCACACGAGTTTTAAACTATACCTTGCAGGCATTGTTAGATAAAACCTCGCGAGTGAAAATTTGCCAATTGCTTTAGTGCTTGCTGAGCGGAGCTGACTCGCTCGTAGACTAATTTAATGCACTTTAGGGATTTGAACGGCTCGTGTCGGTCAACCAGCCGCTCATTCATGCATCTATCTGCATTGTTTGTTTCCCCAAACAAGCATACTAGTACCCTTTTTACAAAGACATGTATCCGTACTGTTGTTAAGAGGAACGTGCATATACTCACCGGAAAGATTGCTTTTTTTTTTTCTCGAGTGAACACACGTGGGAGTGCACAGCGGATGGTTTAAGAAACTTGTCTCTCCATCTTAAACTTTAGCATGCATCAACAGAATATATCCCGATTGCAGGTATATCTTCTGACGAGTTGGTCAGCGAAACAGTTGAGAGGGCTTAGCAAGTGACAAAAATAAGGCACAGGACATCCCACACGAATTATTTTCATAAAACACCGTTTCATCAGCACCGATTGCTGCTGAATTCCATGGCTTGGAACGCCCCAGAGAAAAACGGTAACACTCTTTACAGTTGCCGTTAGCTCTGCAGATCACCGCCATCTCAGTACAAGCGAGTTCATTTCCTTCGGGCACACGATGTCTCTTGACGGCTCGTGCGAAGTCGTCTTCATTGGTCTCGCCATAGCGCCCCTCTTCGGCAGGGACTAGCATCTGCTGCAGGAGCAGCACAAGAGGATTCGCCGCAAAGGAGAAGTAGCCAATCACCGCATTATGAGATCGCGACGCCCGTAAAGAATCGCGGGAACACAGCCGAGCTTGATGCTGATGCGTTTTCTCAGGAAACCGTAAACACTGCTTTGTTTGAGCGACCAGCTCCTACTATGGCGAGCATAGTGCTGGTCGTCTGGAGGTCATATATCGTTGCAGGGCTGGCTATCACAACCTTAACATTTAAGTATATACAGCGTACGATGTAGCGTATGCCTCGTCGTTGGACATGAAGTAGGCAGCATTTTAAGGGAGGGCACGTTTGGTCAACGCCACAGGGCAGCAGCCTTTGATGAATATGAACTTGTTGGCATTCAGGCGATGGTGAGATTTAAAAGAATAGCGGGCTGTGCGATTCAGTTGACTCATATGAAGTAATTCTTAATCGCCATAAATGTTTGCCATTGGAATGTGCGGCTCACGTCAATGCGAGTGAAGTTGCTATTTTTTTCCCGATGGAGGTGCTGATAGCATCAGAGGCACCGAGCATAACGCATCAACTTCGCGCTTGACCTAGACATCATTCACCACGAATCTTACAAGCATCACGAGCTGGGTGCGGTGTTACGTGAGCCGTTTCTAGAGGCCGGTGTTCACGTTGTCCGCGTCAGTTCAGGACAACCACACCGCAGTCCGCAGCTTTCGAGCACACACGAGGCCGGGCTCTATGCGTTCGGTTCGTAACCGTCGACGGGGTTCGTGTGCGCCTTGACGTAGTACACGCTGCCATTTCTGTTCTTGCGCGACAGGAAGCGGTTGTAGAGCTGCTTCCGCTTGACAAGCAGAATGGCCGACAGGAGGATGGCGCTGATGCTGAGAGCGCCCACGACCAGGACGCCCGTGCGGTAGGCGTTGCTCTGCTCGCGCGCATAATGCATGTCGGGGCACGTGAACAGATCGGAAGGGACGTCGAGCATCGGCTGGTGCTCGTGGCTGGCCGGACTGCCGCACCTGCGTCGAAAGGAGAGAGGAAGCTGTCAAAATGACCGCATACCGAGACTTTCTGCTTCTTATGATTGCCCGTAGGGACTGCGCATCATGAACTTTGAGAAGGGGGAAGCTGCGGTTCAGTCATACGATGCCAGGAACATATCACCGTTCATCATCGTCATGGCATTCATCTGGCGTAGCAAGCCAGGCAGCTTAGCCTGGCTAACATCGCCAGTTTCACTAAAGATCGTTCTCTCTCTCTCTCTCTCTCTCTCTCTCTCTCTCTCTCTCTCTCTCTCTCTCTCTCTCTCTCTCTCTCTCTCTCTCTCTCTCTCTCTCTCTCTCTCTCTCTCTCTCTCTCTCACACACACACACACACACACACACACACCGTTCTAGACACTTCCTAATAGGCGAGGTAACTCAAAGGGGAACCAGTTTATAGAAACCGA